>NW_026682911.1:239740-503398 GCF_027887145.1 Ammospiza caudacuta
GCGCAAAAGTAGCACAACATGCCTGCCTCCACAGCTTTTTCCTTGGGGACATGCCTAATACCTGGCTGATTTGCCTTTCTCGTCATAGGGTTGGGGTTCGGCCTAGGGCTAGGATTTTTAAAATCAGGAAGCCCTGAGTTCCAGGCACACTGGAGCTGTGAAAGGCATCCAAAAGGGAGTGCAAAAGTGCCACAACATGGCTGCTTTCACGGCTTTTTCCTTGGCAAGAAGCCTAACACCAGGCTGATTTACCTTCCCAGGGTTACTGTTAGGCTTAGGCCTAGGGCTAGGATTTTTAAAACTAGGAAGCCCTGGGCTCCAGGCACACTGCAGCTGTTCAAGGCATCCCAAGGGGAGTACAAAAGTGCAACAACATGGCAGCTTTCACAGCTTTTTCCTTGGCACCATCCCTATACCTAGGCTGATTTATCTGCCTAGGGTTAGGGTTAGGGTTCAGCCTAGGGCTTGGAATTCTTTAACCAAGAAGCCCTGAGTTCCAGGCTTACTTCATCTGCCAAAGGCATCCCAAAGGGAGTGCAGAAGTGCCACAACATGGCTGCTTTCACGGCTTTTCCCTTAGGAAGAACCCTAATACCCGGCTGATTTACCTTCCTAGGGTTACTGTTAGGCTTAGGCCTAGGACTTTTAAAACCAGGAAGCCCTGGGCTCCAGGCACACTGCAGCTGCGAAAGGCATCCCAAGGGGAGCGCAAAAGTGACGCAACTTGGCTGCCACCACTGATATTTCCATGAGACCATCCCGAACCATAGGCTGATTTTCCTTCCTAGGCTTAAGGTTTGAGTTACGCCTAGGGTAAGGGCTCTATTAACCAGAAAGCCCTGAGTTCCAAGAACACAGCAGCTGCGAAGGACTAGCCAAGAAGAGCGCAAAAGTAGCACAACATGCCTGCCTCCACAGCTTTTTCCTTGGGGACATGCCTAATTCCTGGCTGATTTGCCTTTCTCGTCTTAGGGTTGGGGTTCGGCCTAGGGCTAGGATTTTAAAATCAGGAAGCCCTGAGTTCCAGGCACACTGGAGCTGTGAAAGGCATCCAAAAGGGAGTGCAAAAGTGCCACAACATGGCTGCTTTCACGGCTTTTTCCTTGGCAAGAAGCCTAACACCAGGCTGATTTACCTTCCCAGGGTTACTGTTAGGCTTAGGCCTAGGGCTAGGATTTTTGAAACTAGGAAGCCCTGGGCTCCAGGCACACTGCAGCTGTTCAAGGCATCCCAAGGGGAGTACAAAAGTGCAACAACATGGCAGCTTTCACAGCTTTTTCCTTGGCACCATCCCTATACCTAGGCTGATTTATCTGCCTAGGGTTAGGGTTAGGGTTCAGCCTAGGGCTTGGATTTCTTTAACCAGGAAGCCCTGAGTTCCAGGCTTACTTCATCTGCCAAAGGCATCCCAAAGGGAGTGCAGAAGTGCCACAACATGGCTGCTTTCACGGCTTTTCCCTTAGGAAGAACCCTAATACCCGGCTGATTTACCTTCCTAGGGTTACTGTTAGGCTTAGGCCTAGGACTTTTAAAACCAGGAAGCCCTGGGCTCCAGGCACACTGCAGCTGCGAAAGGCATCCCAAGGGGAGCGCAAAAGTGACGCAACTTGGCTGCCACCACTGATATTTCCATGAGACCATCCCGAACCATAGGCTGATTTTCCTTCCTAGGCTTAAGGTTTGAGTTACGCCTAGGGTAAGGGCTCTATTAACCAGAAAGCCCTGAGTTCCAAGAACACAGCAGCTGCGAAGGACTAGCCAAGAAGAGCGCAAAAGTAGCACAACATGCCTGCCTCCACAGCTTTTTCCTTGGGGACATGCCTAATTCCTGGCTGATTTTGCCTTTCTCGTCTTAGGGTTGGGGTTCGGCCTAGGGCTAGGATTTTTAAAATCAGGAAGCCCTGAGTTCCAGGCCCACTGGAGCTGTGAAAGGCATCCAAAAGGGAGTGCAAAAGTGCCACAACATGGCTGCTTTCACGGCTTTTTCCTTGGCAAGAAGCCTAACACCAGGCTGATTTACCTTCCCAGGGTTACTGTTAGGCTTAGGCCTAGGGCTAGGATTTTTGAAACTAGGAAGCCCTGGGCTCCAGGCACACTGCAGCTGTTCAAGGCATCCCAAGGGGAGTACAAAAGTGCAACAACATGGCAGCTTTCACAGCTTTTTCCTTGGCACCATCCCTATACCTAGGCTGATTTATCTGCCTAGGGTTAGGGTTAGGGTTCAGCCTAGGGCTTGGATTTCTTTAACCAGGAAGCCCTGAGTTCCAAGCTTACTTCATCTGCCAAAGGCATCCCAAAGGGAGTGCAGAAGTGCCACAACATGGCTGCTTTCACGGCTTTTCCCTTAGGAAGAACCCTAATACCCGGCTGATTTACCTTCCTAGGGTTACTGTTAGGCTTAGGCCTAGGACTTTTAAAACCAGGAAGCCCTGGGCTCCAGGCACACTGCAGCTGCGAAAGGCATCCCAAGGGGAGCGCAAAAGTGACGCAACTTGGCTGCCACCACTGATATTTCCATGAGACCATCCCGAACCATAGGCTGATTTTCCTTCCTAGGCTTAAGGTTTGAGTTACGCCTAGGGTAAGGGCTCTATTAACCAGAAAGCCCTGAGTTGCAAGAACACAGCAGCTGCGAAGGACTAGCCAAGAAGAGCGCAAAAGTAGCACAACATGCCTGCCTCCACAGCTTTTTCCTTGGGGACATGCCTAATTCCTGGCTGATTTGCCTTTCTCGTCTTAGGGTTGGGGTTCGGCCTAGGGCTAGGATTTTTAAAATCAGGAAGCCCTGAGTTCCAGGCCCACTGGAGCTGTGAAAGGCATCCAAAAGGGAGTGCAAAAGTGCCACAACATGGCTGCTTTCACGGCTTTTTCCTTGGCAAGAAGCCTAACACCAGGCTGATTTACCTTCCCAGGGTTACTGTTAGGCTTAGGCCTAGGGCTAGGATTTTTGAAACTAGGAAGCCCTTAGCTCCAGGCACACTGCAGCTGTTCAAGGCATCCCAAGGGGAGTACAAAAGTGCAACAACATGGCAGCTTTCACAGCTTTTTCCTTGGCACCATCCCTATACCTAGGCTGATTTATCTGCCTAGGGTTAGGGTTAGGGTTCAGCCTAGGGCTTGGATTTCTTTAACCAGGAAGCCCTGAGTTCCAGGCTTACTTCATCTGCCAAAGGCATCCCAAAGGGAGTGCAGAAGTGCCACAACATGGCTGCTTTCACGGCTTTTCCCTTAGGAAGAACCCTAATACCCGGCTGATTTACCTTCCTAGGGTTACTGTTAGGCTTAGGCCTAGGACTTTTAAAACCAGGAAGCCCTGGGCTCCAGGCACACTGCAGCTGCGAAAGGCATCCCAAGGGGAGCGCAAAAGTGACGCAACTTGGCTGCCACCACTGATATTTCCATGAGACCATCCCGAACCATAGGCTGATTTTCCTTCCTAGGCTTAAGGTTTGAGTTACGCCTAGGGTAAGGGCTCTATTAACCAGAAAGCCCTGAGTTGCAAGAACACAGCAGCTGCGAAGGACTAGCCAAGAAGAGCGCAAAAGTAGCACAACATGCCTGCCTCCACAGCTTTTTCCTTGGGGACATGCCTAATTCCTGGCTGATTTGCCTTTCTCGTCTTAGGGTTGGGGTTCGGCCTAGGGCTAGGATTTTTAAAATCAGGAAGCCCTGAGTTCCAGGCCCACTGGAGCTGTGAAAGGCATCCAAAAGGGAGTGCAAAAGTGCCACAACATGGCTGCTTTCACGGCTTTTTCCTTGGCAAGAAGCCTAACACCAGGCTGATTTACCTTCCCAGGGTTACTGTTAGGCTTAGGCCTAGGGCTAGGATTTTTGAAACTAGGAAGCCCTGGGCTCCAGGCACACTGCAGCTGTTCAAGGCATCCCAAGGGGAGTACAAAAGTGCAACAACATGGCAGCTTTCACAGCTTTTTCCTTGGCACCATCCCTATACCTAGGCTGATTTATCTGCCTAGGGTTAGGGTTAGGGTTCAGCCTAGGGCTTGGATTTCTTTAACCAGGAAGCCCTGAGTTCCAGGCTTACTTCATCTGCCAAAGGCATCCCAAAGGGAGTGCAGAAGTGCCACAACATGGCTGCTTTCACGGCTTTTCCCTTAGGAAGAACCCTAATACCCGGCTGATTTACCTTCCTAGGGTTACTGTTAGGCTTAGGCCTAGGACTTTTAAAACCAGGAAGCCCTGGGCTCCAGGCACACTGCAGCTGCGAAAGGCATCCCAAGGGGAGCGCAAAAGTGACGCAACTTGGCTGCCACCACTGATATTTCCATGAGACCATCCCGAACCATAGGCTGATTTTCCTTCCTAGGGTTAAGGTTTGAGTTACGCCTAGGGTAAGGGCTCTATTAACCAGAAAGCCCTGAGTTCCAAGAACACAGCAGCTGCGAAGGACTAGCCAAGAAGAGCGCAAAAGTAGCACAACATGCCTGCCTCCACAGCTTTTTCCTGGGGGACATGCCTAATTCCTGGCTGATTTGCCTTTCTCGTCTTAGGGTTGGGGTTCGGCCTAGGGCTAGGATTTTTAAAATCAGGAAGCCCTGAGTTCCAGGCACACTGGAGCTGTGAAAGGCATCCAAAAGGGAGTGCAAAAGTGCCACAACATGGCTGCTTTCACGGCTTTTTCCTTGGCAAGAAGCCTAACACCAGGCTGATTTACCTTCCCAGGGTTACTGTTAGGCTTAGGCCTAGGGCTAGGATTTTTGAAACTAGGAAGCCCTGGGCTCCAGGCACACTGCAGCTGTTCAAGGCATCCCAAGGGGAGTACAAAAGTGCAACAACATGGCAGCTTTCACAGCTTTTTCCTTGGCACCATCCCTATACCTAGGCTGATTTATCTGCCTAGGGTTAGGGTTAGGGTTCAGCCTAGGGCTTGGATTTCTTTAACCAGGAAGCCCTGAGTTCCAGGCTTACTTCATCTGCCAAAGGCATCCCAAAGGGAGTGCAGAAGTGCCACAACATGGCTGCTTTCACGGCTTTTCCCTTAGGAAGAACCCTAATACCCGGCTGATTTACCTTCCTAGGGTTACTGTTAGGCTTAGGCCTAGGACTTTTAAAACCAGGAAGCCCTGGGCTCCAGGCACACTGCAGCTGCGAAAGGCATCCCAAGGGGAGCGCAAAAGTGACGCAACTTGGCTGCCACCACTGATATTTCCATGAGACCATCCCGAACCATAGGCTGATTTTCCTTCCTAGGCTTAAGGTTTGAGTTACGCCTAGGGTAAGGGCTCTATTAACCAGAAAGCCCTGAGTTCCAAGAACACAGCAGCTGCGAAGGACTAGCCAAGAAGAGCGCAAAAGTAGCACAACATGCCTGCCTCCACAGCTTTTTCCTTGGGGACATGCCTAATTCCTGGCTGATTTGCCTTTCTCGTCTTAGGGTTGGGGTTCGGCCTAGGGCTAGGATTTTTAAAATCAGGAAGCCCTGAGTTCCAGGCACACTGGAGCTGTGAAAGGCATCCAAAAGGGAGTGCAAAAGTGCCACAACATGGCTGCTTTCACGGCTTTTTCCTTGGCAAGAAGCCTAACACCAGGCTGATTTACTTTCCCAGGGTTACTGTTAGGCTTAGGCCTAGGGCTAGGATTTTTGAAACTAGGAAGCCCTGGGCTCCAGGCACACTGCAGCTGTTCAAGGCATCCCAAGGGGAGTACAAAAGTGCAACAACATGGCAGCTTTCACAGCTTTTTCCTTGGCACCATCCCTATACCTAGGCTGATTTATCTGCCTAGGGTTAGGGTTAGGGTTCAGCCTAGGGCTTGGATTTCTTTAACCAGGAAGCCCTGAGTTCCAGGCTTACTTCATCTGCCAAAGGCATCCCAAAGGGAGTGCAGAAGTGCCACAACATGGCTGCTTTCACGGCTTTTCCCTTAGGAAGAACCCTAATACCCGGCTGATTTACCTTCCTAGGGTTACTGTTAGGCTTAGGCCTAGGACTTTTAAAACCAGGAAGCCCTGGGCTCCAGGCACACTGCAGCTGCGAAAGGCATCCCAAGGGGAGCGCAAAAGTGACGCAACTTGGCTGCCACCACTGATATTTCCATGAGACCATCCCGAACCATAGGCTGATTTTCCTTCCTAGGCTTAAGGTTTGAGTTACGCCTAGGGTAAGGGCTCTATTAACCAGAAAGCCCTGAGTTGCAAGAACACAGCAGCTGCGAAGGACTAGCCAAGAAGAGCGCAAAAGTAGCACAACATGCCTGCCTCCACAGCTTTTTCCTTGGGGACATGCCTAATTCCTGGCTGATTTGCCTTTCTCGTCTTAGGGTTGGGGTTCGGCCTAGGGCTAGGATTTTTAAAATCAGGAAGCCCTGAGTTCCAGGCACACTGGAGCTGTGAAAGGCATCCAAAAGGGAGTGCAAAAGTGCCACAACATGGCTGCTTTCACGGCTTTTTCCTTGGCAAGAAGCCTAACACCAGGCTGATTTACCTTCCCAGGGTTACTGTTAGGCTTAGGCCTAGGGCTAGGATTTTTGAAACTAGGAAGCCCTGGGCTCCAGGCACACTGCAGCTGTTCAAGGCATCCCAAGGGGAGTACAAAAGTGCAACAACATGGCAGCTTTCACAGCTTTTTCCTTGGCACCATCCCTATACCTAGGCTGATTTATCTGCCTAGGGTTAGGGTTAGGGTTCAGCCTAGGGCTTGGATTTCTTTAACCAGGAAGCCCTGAGTTCCAGGCTTACTTCATCTGCCAAAGGCATCCCAAAGGGAGTGCAGAAGTGCCACAACATGGCTGCTTTCACGGCTTTTCCCTTAGGAAGAACCCTAATACCCGGCTGATTTACCTTCCTAGGGTTACTGTTAGGCTTAGGCCTAGGACTTTTAAAACCAGGAAGCCCTGGGCTCCAGGCACACTGCAGCTGCGAAAGGCATCCCAAGGGGAGCGCAAAAGTGACGCAACTTGGCTGCCACCACTGATATTTCCATGAGACCATCCCGAACCATAGGCTGATTTTCCTTCCTAGGCTTAAGGTTTGAGTTACGCCTAGGGTAAGGGCTCTATTAACCAGAAAGCCCTGAGTTCCAAGAACACAGCAGCTGCGAAGGACTAGCCAAGAAGAGCGCAAAAGTAGCACAACATGCCTGCCTCCACAGCTTTTTCCTTGGGGACATGCCTAATTCCTGGCTGATTTGCCTTTCTCGTCTTAGGGTTGGGGTTCGGCCTAGGGCTAGGATTTTTAAAATCAGGAAGCCCTGAGTTCCAGGCCCACTGGAGCTGTGAAAGGCATCCAAAAGGGAGTGCAAAAGTGCCACAACATGGCTGCTTTCACGGCTTTTTCCTTGGCAAGAAGCCTAACACCAGGCTGATTTACCTTCCCAGGGTTACTGTTAGGCTTAGGCCTAGGGCTAGGATTTTTGAAACTAGGAAGCCCTGGGCTCCAGGCACACTGCAGCTGTTCAAGGCATCCCAAGGGGAGTACAAAAGTGCAACAACATGGCAGCTTTCACAGCTTTTTCCTTGGCACCATCCCTATACCTAGGCTGATTTATCTGCCTAGGGTTAGGGTTAGGGTTCAGCCTAGGGCTTGGATTTCTTTAACCAGGAAGCCCTGAGTTCCAGGCTTACTTCATCTGCCAAAGGCATCCCAAAGGGAGTGCAGAAGTGCCACAACATGGCTGCTTTCACGGCTTTTCCCTTAGGAAGAACCCTAATACCCGGCTGATTTACCTTCCTAGGGTTACTGTTAGGCTTAGGCCTAGGACTTTTAAAACCAGGAAGCCCTGGGCTCCAGGCACACTGCAGCTGCGAAAGGCATCCCAAGGGGAGCGCAAAAGTGACGCAACTTGGCTGCCACCACTGATATTTCCATGAGACCATCCCGAACCATAGGCTGATTTTCCTTCCTAGGGTTAAGGTTTGAGTTACGCCTAGGGTAAGGGCTCTATTAACCAGAAAGCCCTGAGTTGCAAGAACACAGCAGCTGCGAAGGACTAGCCAAGAAGAGCGCAAAAGTAGCACAACATGCCTGCCTCCACAGCTTTTTCCTTGGGGACATGCCTAATTCCTGGCTGATTTGCCTTTCTCGTCTTAGGGTTGGGGTTCGGCCTAGGGCTAGGATTTTTAAAATCAGGAAGCCCTGAGTTCCAGGCACACTGGAGCTGTGAAAGGCATCCAAAAGGGAGTGCAAAAGTGCCACAACATGGCTGCTTTCACGGCTTTTTCCTTGGCAAGAAGCCTAACACCAGGCTGATTTACTTTCCCAGGGTTACTGTTAGGCTTAGGCCTAGGGCTAGGATTTTTGAAACTAGGAAGCCCTGGGCTCCAGGCACACTGCAGCTGTTCAAGGCATCCCAAGGGGAGTACAAAAGTGCAACAACATGGCAGCTTTCACAGCTTTTTCCTTGGCACCATCCCTATACGTAGGCTGATTTATCTGCCTAGGGTTAGGGTTAGGGTTCAGCCTAGGGCTTGGATTTCTTTAACCAGGAAGCCCTGAGTTCCAGGCTTACTTCATCTGCCAAAGGCATCCCAAAGGGAGTGCAGAAGTGCCACAACATGGCTGCTTTCACGGCTTTTCCCTTAGGAAGAACCCTAATACCCGGCTGATTTACCTTCCTAGGGTTACTGTTAGGCTTAGGCCTAGGACTTTTAAAACCAGGAAGCCCTGGGCTCCAGGCACACTGCAGCTGCGAAAGGCATCCCAAGGGGAGCGCAAAAGTGACGCAACTTGGCTGCCACCACTGATATTTCCATGAGACCATCCCGAACCATAGGCTGATTTTCCTTCCTAGGCTTAAGGTTTGAGTTACGCCTAGGGTAAGGGCTCTATTAACCAGAAAGCCCTGAGTTGCAAGAACACAGCAGCTGCGAAGGACTAGCCAAGAAGAGCGCAAAAGTAGCACAACATGCCTGCCTCCACAGCTTTTTCCTTGGGGACATGCCTAATTCCTGGCTGATTTGCCTTTCTCGTCTTAGGGTTGGGGTTCGGCCTAGGGCTAGGATTTTTAAAATCAGGAAGCCCTGAGTTCCAGGCACACTGGAGCTGTGAAAGGCATCCAAAAGGGAGTGCAAAAGTGCCACACCATGGCTGCTTTCACGGCTTTTTCCTTGGCAAGAAGCCTAACACCAGGCTGATTTACTTTCCCAGGGTTACTGTTAGGCTTAGGCCTAGGGCTAGGATTTTTGAAACTAGGAAGCCCTGGGCTCCAGGCACACTGCAGCTGTTCAAGGCATCCCAAGGGGAGTACAAAAGTGCAACAACATGGCAGCTTTCACAGCTTTTTCCTTGGCACCATCCCTATACCTAGGCTGATTTATCTGCCTAGGGTTAGGGTTAGGGTTCAGCCTAGGGCTTGGATTTCTTTAACCAGGAAGCCCTGAGTTCCAGGCTTACTTCATCTGCCAAAGGCATCCCAAAGGGAGTGCAGAAGTGCCACAACATGGCTGCTTTCACGGCTTTTCCCTTAGGAAGAACCCTAATACCCGGCTGATTTACCTTCCTAGGGTTACTGTTAGGCTTAGGCCTAGGACTTTTAAAACCAGGAAGCCCTGGGCTCCAGGCACACTGCAGCTGCGAAAGGCATCCCAAGGGGAGCGCAAAAGTGACGCAACTTGGCTGCCACCACTGATATTTCCATGAGACCATCCCGAACCATAGGCTGATTTTCCTTCCTAGGCTTAAGGTTTGAGTTACGCCTAGGGTAAGGGCTCTATTAACCAGAAAGCCCTGAGTTGCAAGAACACAGCAGCTGCGAAGGACTAGCCAAGAAGAGCGCAAAAGTAGCACAACATGCCTGCCTCTACAGCTTTTTCCTTGGGGACATGCCTAATTCCTGGCTGATTTGCCTTTCTCGTCTTAGGGTTGGGGTTCGGCCTAGGGCTAGGATTTTTAAAATCAGGAAGCCCTGAGTTCCAGGCACACTGGAGCTGTGAAAGGCATCCAAAAGGGAGTGCAAAAGTGCCACACCATGGCTGCTTTCACGGCTTTTTCCTTGGCAAGAAGCCTAACACCAGGCTGATTTACTTTCCCAGGGTTACTGTTAGGCTTAGGCCTAGGGCTAGGATTTTTGAAACTAGGAAGCCCTGGGCTCCAGGCACACTGCAGCTGTTCAAGGCATCCCAAGGGGAGTACAAAAGTGCAACAACATGGCAGCTTTCACAGCTTTTTCCTTGGCACCATCCCTATACCTAGGCTGATTTATCTGCCTAGGGTTAGGGTTAGGGTTCAGCCTAGGGCTTGGATTTCTTTAACCAGGAAGCCCTGAGTTCCAGGCTTACTTCATCTGCCAAAGGCATCCCAAAGGGAGTGCAGAAGTGCCACAACATGGCTGCTTTCACGGCTTTTCCCTTAGGAAGAACCCTAATACCCGGCTGATTTACCTTCCTAGGGTTACTGTTAGGCTTAGGCCTAGGACTTTTAAAACCAGGAAGCCCTGGGCTCCAGGCACACTGCAGCTGCGAAAGGCATCCCAAGGGGAGCGCAAAAGTGACGCAACTTGGCTGCCACCACTGATATTTCCATGAGACCATCCCGAACCATAGGCTGATTTTCCTTCCTAGGCTTAAGGTTTGAGTTACGCCTAGGGTAAGGGCTCTATTAACCAGAAAGCCCTGAGTTGCAAGAACACAGCAGCTGCGAAGGACTAGCCAAGAAGAGCGCAAAAGTAGCACAACATGCCTGCCTCCACAGCTTTTTCCTTGGGGACATGCCTAATTCCTGGCTGATTTGCCTTTCTCGTCTTAGGGTTGGGGTTCGGCCTAGGGCTAGGATTTTTAAAATCAGGAAGCCCTGAGTTCCAGGCACACTGCAGCTGTGAAAGGCATCCAAAAGGGAGTGCAAAAGTGCCACACCATGGCTGCTTTCACTGCTTTTTCCTTGGCAAGAAGCCTAACACCAGGCTGATTTACTTTCCCAGGGTTACTGTTAGGCTTAGGCCTAGGGCTAGGATTTTTGAAACTAGGAAGCCCTGGGCTCCAGGCACACTGCAGCTGTTCAAGGCATCCCAAGGGGAGTACAAAAGTGCAACAACATGGCAGCTTTCACAGCTTTTTCCTTGGCACCATCCCTATACCTAGGCTGATTTATCTGCCTAGGGTTAGGGTTAGGGTTCAGCCTAGGGCTTGGATTTCTTTAACCAGGAAGCCCTGAGTTCCAGGCTTACTTCATCTGCCAAAGGCATCCCAAAGGGAGTGCAGAAGTGCCACAACATGGCTGCTTTCACGGCTTTTCCCTTAGGAAGAACCCTAATACCCGGCTGATTTACCTTCCTAGGGTTACTGTTAGGCTTAGGCCTAGGACTTTTAAAACCAGGAAGCCCTGGGCTCCAGGCACACTGCAGCTGCGAAAGGCATCCCAAGGGGAGCGCAAAAGTGACGCAACTTGGCTGCCACCACTGATATTTCCATGAGACCATCCCGAACCATAGGCTGATTTTCCTTCCTAGGCTTAAGGTTTGAGTTACGCCTAGGGTAAGGGTTCTATTAACCAGAAAGCCCTGAGTTCCAAGAACACAGCAGCTGCGAAGGACTAGCCAAGAAGAGCGCAAAAGTAGCACAACATGCCTGCCTCCACAGCTTTTTCCTTGGGGACATGCCTAATTCCTGGCTGATTTGCCTTTCTCGTCTTAGGGTTGGGGTTCGGCCTAGGGCTAGGATTTTTAAAATCAGGAAGCCCTGAGTTCCAGGCACACTGGAGCTGTGAAAGGCATCCAAAAGGGAGTGCAAAAGTGCCACAACATGGCAGCTTTCACGGCTTTTTCCTTGGCAAGAAGCCTAACACCAGGCTGGTTTACCTTCCCAGGGTTACTGTTAGGCTTAGGCCTAGGGCTAGGATTTTTGAAACTAGGAAGCCCTGGGCTCCAGGCACACTGCAGCTGTTCAAGGCATCCCAAGGGGAGTACAAAAGTGCAACAACATGGCAGCTTTCACAGCTTTTTCCTTGGCACCATCCCTATACCTAGGCTGATTTATCTGCCTAGGGTTAGGGTTAGGGTTCAGCCTAGGGCTTGGATTTCTTTAACCAGGAAGCCCTGAGTTCCAGGCTTACTTCATCTGCCAAAGGCATCCCAAAGGGAGTGCAGAAGTGCCACAACATGGCTGCTTTCACGGCTTTTCCCTTAGGAAGAACCCTAATACCCGGCTGATTTACCTTCCTAGGGTTACTGTTAGGCTTAGGCCTAGGACTTTTAAAACCAGGAAGCCCTGGGCTCCAGGCACACTGCAGCTGCGAAAGGCATCCCAAGGGGAGCGCAAAAGTGACGCAACTTGGCTGCCACCACTGATATTTCCATGAGACCATCCCGAACCATAGGCTGATTTTCCTTCCTAGGCTTAAGGTTTGAGTTACGCCTAGGGTAAGGGCTCTATTAACCAGAAAGCCCTGAGTTCCAAGAACACAGCAGCTGCGAAGGACTAGCCAAGAAGAGCGCAAAAGTAGCACAACATGCCTGCCTCCACAGCTTTTTCCTTGGGGACATGCCTAATTCCTGGCTGATTTGCCTTTCTCGTCTTAGGGTTGGGGTTCGGCCTAGGGCTAGGATTTTTAAAATCAGGAAGCCCTGAGTTCCAGGCACACTGCAGCTGTGAAAGGCATCCAAAAGGGAGTGCAAAAGTGCCACACCATGGCTGCTTTCACGGCTTTTTCCTTGGCAAGAAGCCTAACACCAGGCTGATTTACTTTCCCAGGGTTACTGTTAGGCTTAGGCCTAGGGCTAGGATTTTTGAAACTAGGAAGCCCTGGGCTCCAGGCACACTGCAGCTGTTCAAGGCATCCCAAGGGGAGTACAAAAGTGCAACAACATGGCAGCTTTCACAGCTTTTTCCTTGGCACCATCCCTATACCTAGGCTGATTTATCTGCCTAGGGTTAGGGTTAGGGTTCAGCCTAGGGCTTGGATTTCTTTAACCAGGAAGCCCTGAGTTCCAGGCTTACTTCATCTGCCAAAGGCATCCCAAAGGGAGTGCAGAAGTGCCACAACATGGCTGCTTTCACGGCTTTTCCCTTAGGAAGAACCCTAATACCCGGCTGATTTACCTTCCTAGGGTTACTGTTAGGCTTAGGCCTAGGACTTTTAAAACCAGGAAGCCCTGGGCTCCAAGCACACTGCAGCTGCGAAAGGCATCCCAAGGGGAGCGCAAAAGTGACGCAACTTGGCTGCCACCACTGATATTTCCATGAGACCATCCCGAACCATAGGCTGATTTTCCTTCCTAGGGTTAAGGTTTGAGTTACGCCTAGGGTAAGGGCTCTATTAACCAGAAAGCCCTGAGTTGCAAGAACACAGCAGCTGCGAAGGACTAGCCAAGAAGAGCGCAAAAGTAGCACAACATGTCTGCCTCCACAGCTTTTTCCTTGGGGACATGCCTAATTCCTGGCTGATTTGCCTTTCTCGTCTTAGGGTTGGGGTTCGGCCTAGGGCTAGGATTTTTAAAATCAGGAAGCCCTGAGTTCCAGGCACACTGGAGCTGTGAAAGGCATCCAAAAGGGAGTGCAAAAGTGCCACAACATGGCTGCTTTCACGGCTTTTTCCTTGGCAAGAAGCCTAACACCAGGCTGATTTACCTTCCCAGGGTTACTGTTAGGCTTAGGCCTAGGGCTAGGATTTTTGAAACTAGGAAGCCCTGGGCTCCAGGCACACTGCAGCTGTTCAAGGCATCCCAAGGGGAGTACAAAAGTGCAACAACATGGCAGCTTTCACAGCTTTTTCCTTGGCACCATCCCTATACCTAGGCTGATTTATCTGCCTAGGGTTAGGGTTAGGGTTCAGCCTAGGGCTTGGATTTCTTTAACCAGGAAGCCCTGAGTTCCAGGCTTACTTCATCTGCCAAAGGCATCCCAAAGGGAGTGCAGAAGTGCCACAACATGGCTGCTTTCACGGCTTTTCCCTTAGGAAGAACCCTAATACCCGGCTGATTTACCTTCCTAGGGTTACTGTTAGGCTTAGGCCTAGGACTTTTAAAACCAGGAAGCCCTGGGCTCCAGGCACATTGCAGCTGCGAAAGGCATCCCAAGGGGAGCGCAAAAGTGACGCAACTTGGCTGCCACCACTGATATTTCCATGAGACCATCCCGAACCATAGGCTGATTTTCCTTCCTAGGCTTAAGGTTTGAGTTACGCCTAGGGTAAGGGCTCTATTAACCAGAAAGCCCTGAGTTCCAAGAACACAGCAGCTGCGAAGGACTAGCCAAGAAGAGCGCAAAAGTAGCACAACATGCCTGCCTCCACAGCTTTTTCCTTGGGGACATGCCTAATTCCTGGCTGATTTGCCTTTCTCGTCTTAGGGTTGGGGTTCGGCCTAGGGCTAGGATTTTTAAAATCAGGAAGCCCTGAGTTCCAGGCACACTGGAGCTGTGAAAGGCATCCAAAAGGGAGTGCAAAAGTGCCACACCATGGCAGCTTACACGGCTTTTTCCTTGGCAAGAAGCCTAACACCAGGCTGATTTACTTTCCCAGGGTTACTGTTAGGCTTAGGCCTAGGGCTAGGATTTTTGAAACTAGGAAGCCCTGGGCTCCAGGCACACTGCAGCTGTTCAAGGCATCCCAAGGGGAGTACAAAAGTGCAACAACATGGCAGCTTTCACAGCTTTTTCCTTGGCACCATCCCTATACCTAGGCTGATTTATCTGCCTAGGGTTAGGGTTAGGGTTCAGCCTAGGGCTTGGATTTCTTTAACCAGGAAGCCCTGAGTTCCAGGCTTACTTCATCTGCCAAAGGCATCCCAAAGGGAGTGCAGAAGTGCCACAACATGGCTGCTTTCACGGCTTTTCCCTTAGGAAGAACCCTAATACCCGGCTGATTTACCTTCCTAGGGTTACTGTTAGGCTTAGGCCTAGGACTTTTAAAACCAGGAAGCCCTGGGCTCCAGGCACACTGCAGCTGCGAAAGGCATCCCAAGGGGAGCGCAAAAGTGACGCAACTTGGCTGCCACCACTGATATTTCCATGAGACCATCCCGAACCATAGGCTGATTTTCCTTCCTAGGCTTAAGGTTTGAGTTACGCCTAGGGTAAGGGCTCTATTAACCAGAAAGCCCTGATTTCCAAGAACACAGCAGCTGCGAAGGACTAGCCAAGAAGAGCGCAAAAGTAGCACAACATGCCTGCCTCCACAGCTTTTTCCTTGGGGACATGCCTAATTCCTGGCTGATTTGCCTTTCTCGTCTTAGGGTTGGGGTTCGGCCTAGGGCTAGGATTTTTAAAATCAGGAAGCCCTGAGTTCCAGGCCCACTGCAGCTGTGAAAGGCATCCAAAAGGGAGTGCAAAAGTGCCACACCATGGCTGCTTTCACGGCTTTTTCCTTGGCAAGAAGCCTAACACCAGGCTGATTTACTTTCCCAGGGTTACTGTTAGGCTTAGGCCTAGGGCTAGGATTTTTGAAACTAGGAAGCCCTGGGCTCCAGGCACACTGCAGCTGTTCAAGGCATCCCAAGGGGAGTACAAAAGTGCAACAACATGGCAGCTTTCACAGCTTTTTCCTTGGCACCATCCCTATACCTAGGCTGATTTATCTGCCTAGGGTTAGGGTTAGGGTTCAGCCTAGGGCTTGGATTTCTTTAACCAGGAAGCCCTGAGTTCCAGGCTTACTTCATCTGCCAAAGGCATCCCAAAGGGAGTGCAGAAGTGCCACAACATGGCTGCTTTCACGGCTTTTCCCTTAGGAAGAACCCTAATACCCGGCTGATTTACCTTCCTAGGGTTACTGTTAGGCTTAGGCCTAGGACTTTTAAAACCAGGAAGCCCTGGGCTCCAAGCACACTGCAGCTGCGAAAGGCATCCCAAGGGGAGCGCAAAAGTGACGCAACTTGGCTGCCACCACTGATATTTCCATGAGACCATCCCGAACCATAGGCTGATTTTCCTTCCTAGGCTTAAGGTTTGAGTTACGCCTAGGGTAAGGGTTCTATTAACCAGAAAGCCCTGAGTTCCAAGAACACAGCAGCTGCGAAGGACTAGCCAAGAAGAGCGCAAAAGTAGCACAACATGCCTGCCTCCACAGCTTTTTCCTTGGGGACATGCCTAATTCCTGGCTGATTTGCCTTTCTCG
The DNA here is from genome assembly GCF_027887145.1 of Ammospiza caudacuta. NCBI lineage: Eukaryota > Metazoa > Chordata > Aves > Passeriformes > Passerellidae > Ammospiza > Ammospiza caudacuta. The sequence goes on from NW_026682911.1 coordinate 255,735, forward strand.
TCTTAGGGTTGGGGTTCGGCCTAGGGCTAGGATTTTTAAAATCAGGAAGCCCTGAGTTCCAGGCACACTGGAGCTGTGAAAGGCATCCAAAAGGGAGTGCAAAAGTGCCACAACATGGCAGCTTTCACGGCTTTTTCCTTGGCAAGAAGCCTAACACCAGGCTGATTTACTTTCCCAGGGTTACTGTTAGGCTTAGGCCTAGGGCTAGGATTTTTGAAACTAGGAAGCCCTGGGCTCCAGGCACACTGCAGCTGTTCAAGGCATCCCAAGGGGAGTACAAAAGTGCAACAACATGGCAGCTTTCACAGCTTTTTCCTTGGCACCATCCCTATACCTAGGCTGATTTATCTGCCTAGGGTTAGGGTTAGGGTTCAGCCTAGGGCTTGGATTTCTTTAACCAGGAAGCCCTGAGTTCCAGGCTTACTTCATCTGCCAAAGGCATCCCAAAGGGAGTGCAGAAGTGCCACAACATGGCTGCTTTCACGGCTTTTCCCTTAGGAAGAACCCTAATACCCGGCTGATTTACCTTCCTAGGGTTACTGTTAGGCTTAGGCCTAGGACTTTTAAAACCAGGAAGCCCTGGGCTCCAGGCACACTGCAGCTGCGAAAGGCATCCCAAGGGGAGCGCAAAAGTGACGCAACTTGGCTGCCACCACTGATATTTCCATGAGACCATCCCGAACCATAGGCTGATTTTCCTTCCTAGGGTTAAGGTTTGAGTTACGCCTAGGGTAAGGGCTCTATTAACCAGAAAGCCCTGAGTTGCAAGAACACAGCAGCTGCGAAGGACTAGCCAAGAAGAGCGCAAAAGTAGCACAACATGTCTGCCTCCACAGCTTTTTCCTTGGGGACATGCCTAATTCCTGGCTGATTTGCCTTTCTCGTCTTAGGGTTGGGGTTCGGCCTAGGGCTAGGATTTTTAAAATCAGGAAGCCCTGAGTTCCAGGCACACTGGAGCTGTGAAAGGCATCCAAAAGGGAGTGCAAAAGTGCCACAACATGGCTGCTTTCACGGCTTTTTCCTTGGCAAGAAGCCTAACACCAGGCTGATTTACCTTCCCAGGGTTACTGTTAGGCTTAGGCCTAGGGCTAGGATTTTTGAAACTAGGAAGCCCTGGGCTCCAGGCACACTGCAGCTGTTCAAGGCATCCCAAGGGGAGTACAAAAGTGCAACAACATGGCAGCTTTCACAGCTTTTTCCTTGGCACCATCCCTATACCTAGGCTGATTTATCTGCCTAGGGTTAGGGTTAGGGTTCAGCCTAGGGCTTGGATTTCTTTAACCAGGAAGCCCTGAGTTCCAGGCTTACTTCATCTGCCAAAGGCATCCCAAAGGGAGTGCAGAAGTGCCACAACATGGCTGCTTTCACGGCTTTTCCCTTAGGAAGAACCCTAATACCCGGCTGATTTACCTTCCTAGGGTTACTGTTAGGCTTAGGCCTAGGACTTTTAAAACCAGGAAGCCCTGGGCTCCAGGCACACTGCAGCTGCGAAAGGCATCCCAAGGGGAGCGCAAAAGTGACGCAACTTGGCTGCCACCACTGATATTTCCATGAGACCATCCCGAACCATAGGCTGATTTTCCTTCCTAGGCTTAAGGTTTGAGTTACGCCTAGGGTAAGGGCTCTATTAACCAGAAAGCCCTGAGTTCCAAGAACACAGCAGCTGCGAAGGACTAGCCAAGAAGAGCGCAAAAGTAGCACAACATGCCTGCCTCCACAGCTTTTTCCTTGGGGACATGCCTAATTCCTGGCTGATTTGCCTTTCTCGTCTTAGGGTTGGGGTTCGGCCTAGGGCTAGGATTTTTAAAATCAGGAAGCCCTGAGTTCCAGGCACACTGGAGCTGTGAAAGGCATCCAAAAGGGAGTGCAAAAGTGCCACAACATGGCTGCTTTCACGGCTTTTTCCTTGGCAAGAAGCCTAACACCAGGCTGATTTACCTTCCCAGGGTTACTGTTAGGCTTAGGCCTAGGGCTAGGATTTTTGAAACTAGGAAGCCCTGGGCTCCAGGCACACTGCAGCTGTTCAAGGCATCCCAAGGGGAGTACAAAAGTGCAACAACATGGCAGCTTTCACAGCTTTTTCCTTGGCACCATCCCTATACCTAGGCTGATTTATCTGCCTAGGGTTAGGGTTAGGCTTCAGCCTAGGGCTTGGATTTCTTTAACCAGGAAGCCCTGAGTTCCAGGCTTACTTCATCTGCCAAAGGCATCCCAAAGGGAGTGCAGAAGTGCCACAACATGGCTGCTTTCACGGCTTTTCCCTTAGGAAGAACCCTAATACCCGGCTGATTTACCTTCCTAGGGTTACTGTTAGGCTTAGGCCTAGGACTTTTAAAACCAGGAAGCCCTGGGCTCCAGGCACACTGCAGCTGCGAAAGGCATCCCAAGGGGAGCGCAAAAGTGACGCAACTTGGCTGCCACCACTGATATTTCCATGAGACCATCCCGAACCATAGGCTGATTTTCCTTCCTAGGCTTAAGGTTTGAGTTACGCCTAGGGTAAGGGCTCTATTAACCAGAAAGCCCTGAGTTGCAAGAACACAGCAGCTGCGAAGGACTAGCCAAGAAGAGCGCAAAAGTAGCACAACATGCCTGCCTCCACAGCTTTTTCCTTGGGGACATGCCTAATTCCTGGCTGATTTGCCTTTCTCGTCTTAGGGTTGGGGTTCGGCCTAGGGCTAGGATTTTTAAAATCAGGAAGCCCTGAGTTCCAGGCACACTGGAGCTGTGAAAGGCATCCAAAAGGGAGTGCAAAAGTGCCACACCATGGCTGCTTTCACGGCTTTTTCCTTGGCAAGAAGCCTAACACCAGGCTGATTTACTTTCCCAGGGTTACTGTTAGGCTTAGGCCTAGGGCTAGGATTTTTGAAACTAGGAAGCCCTGGGCTCCAGGCACACTGCAGCTGTTCAAGGCATCCCAAGGGGAGTACAAAAGTGCAACAACATGGCAGCTTTCACAGCTTTTTCCTTGGCACCATCCCTATACCTAGGCTGATTTATCTGCCTAGGGTTAGGGTTAGGGTTCAGCCTAGGGCTTGGATTTCTTTAACCAGGAAGCCCTGAGTTCCAGGCTTACTTCATCTGCCAAAGGCATCCCAAAGGGAGTGCAGAAGTGCCACAACATGGCTGCTTTCACGGCTTTTCCCTTAGGAAGAACCCTAATACCCGGCTGATTTACCTTCCTAGGGTTACTGTTAGGCTTAGGCCTAGGACTTTTAAAACCAGGAAGCCCTGGGCTCCAGGCACACTGCAGCTGCGAAAGGCATCCCAAGGGGAGCGCAAAAGTGACGCAACTTGGCTGCCACCACTGATATTTCCATGAGACCATCCCGAACCATAGGCTGATTTTCCTTCCTAGGCTTAAGGTTTGAGTTACGCCTAGGGTAAGGGTTCTATTAACCAGAAAGCCCTGAGTTCCAAGAACACAGCAGCTGCGAAGGACTAGCCAAGAAGAGCGCAAAAGTAGCACAACATGCCTGCCTCCACAGCTTTTTCCTTGGGGACATGCCTAATTCCTGGCTGATTTGCCTTTCTCGTCTTAGGGTTGGGGTTCGGCCTAGGGCTAGGATTTTTAAAATCAGGAAGCCCTGAGTTCCAGGCACACTGGAGCTGTGAAAGGCATCCAAAAGGGAGTGCAAAAGTGCCACAACATGGCAGCTTTCACGGCTTTTTCCTTGGCAAGAAGCCTAACACCAGGCTGATTTACCTTCCCAGGGTTACTGTTAGGCTTAGGCCTAGGGCTAGGATTTTTGAAACTAGGAAGCCCTGGGCTCCAGGCACACTGCAGCTGTTCAAGGCATCCCAAGGGGAGTACAAAAGTGCAACAACATGGCAGCTTTCACAGCTTTTTCCTTGGCACCATCCCTATACCTAGGCTGATTTATCTGCCTAGGGTTAGGGTTAGGGTTCAGCCTAGGGCTTGGATTTCTTTAACCAGGAAGCCCTGAGTTCCAGGCTTACTTCATCTGCCAAAGGCATCCCAAAGGGAGTGCAGAAGTGCCACAACATGGCTGCTTTCACGGCTTTTCCCTTAGGAAGAACCCTAATACCCGGCTGATTTACCTTCCTAGGGTTACTGTTAGGCTTAGGCCTAGGACTTTTAAAACCAGGAAGCCCTGGGCTCCAGGCACACTGCAGCTGCGAAAGGCATCCCAAGGGGAGCGCAAAAGTGACGCAACTTGGCTGCCACCACTGATATTTCCATGAGACCATCCCGAACCATAGGCTGATTTTCCTTCCTAGGCTTAAGGTTTGAGTTACGCCTAGGGTAAGGGCTCTATTAACCAGAAAGCCCTGAGTTGCAAGAACACAGCAGCTGCGAAGGACTAGCCAAGAAGAGCGCAAAAGTACCACAACATGCCTGCCTCCACAGCTTTTTCCTTGGGGACATGCCTAATTCCTGGCTGATTTGCCTTTCTCGTCTTAGGGTTGGGGTTCGGCCTAGGGCTGGATTTTTAAAATCAGGAAGCCCTGAGTTCCAGGCACACTGGAGCTGTGAAAGGCATCCAAAAGGGAGTGCAAAAGTGCCACAACATGGCTGCTTTCACGGCTTTTTCCTTGGCAAGAAGCCTAACACCAGGCTGATTTACCTTCCCAGGGTTACTGTTAGGCTTAGGCCTAGGGCTAGGATTTTTGCAACTAGGAAGCCCTGGGCTCCAGGCACACTGCAGCTGTTCAAGGCATCCCAAGGGGAGTACAAAAGTGCAACAACATGGCAGCTTTCACAGCTTTTTCCTTGGCACCATCCCTATACCTAGGCTGATTTATCTGCCTAGGGTTAGGGTTAGGGTTCAGCCTAGGGCTTGGATTTCTTTAACCAGGAAGCCCTGAGTTCCAGGCTTACTTCATCTGCCAAAGGCATCCCAAAGGGAGTGCAGAAGTGCCGCAACATGGCTGCTTTCACGGCTTTTCCCTTAGGAAGAACCCTAATACCCGGCTGATTTACCTTCCTAGGGTTACTGTTAGGCTTAGGCCTAGGACTTTTAAAACCAGGAAGCCCTGGGCTCCAGGCACACTGCAGCTGCGAAAGGCATCCCAAGTGGAGCGCAAAAGTGACGCAACTTGGCTGCCACCACTGATATTTCCATGAGACCATCCCGAACCATAGGCTGATTTTCCTTCCTAGGCTTAAGGTTTGAGTTACGCCTAGGGTAAGGGCTCTATTAACCAGAAAGCCCTGAGTTGCAAGAACACAGCAGCTGCGAAGGACTAGCCAAGAAGAGCGCAAAAGTAGCACAACATGCCTGCCTCCACAGCTTTTTCCTTGGGGACATGCCTAATTCCTGGCTGATTTGCCTTTCTCGTCTTAGGGTTGGGGTTCGGCCTAGGGCTGGATTTTTAAAATCAGGAAGCCCTGAGTTCCAGGCACACTGGAGCTGTGAAAGGCATCCAAAAGGGAGTGCAAAAGTGCCACAACATGGCTGCTTTCACGGCTTTTTCCTTGGCAAGAAGCCTAACACCAGGCTGATTTACTTTCCCAGGGTTACTGTTAGGCTTAGGCCTAGGGCTAGGATTTTTGAAACTAGGAAGCCCTGGGCTCCAGGCACACTGCAGCTGTTCAAGGCATCCCAAGGGGAGTACAAAAGTGCAACAACATGGCAGCTTTCACAGCTTTTTCCTTGGCACCATCCCTATACCTAGGCTGATTTATCTGCCTAGGGTTAGGGTTAGGGTTCAGCCTAGGGCTTGGATTTCTTTAACCAGGAAGCCCTGAGTTCCAGGCTTACTTCATCTGCCAAAGGCATCCCAAAGGGAGTGCAGAAGTGCCACAACATGGCTGCTTTCACGGCTTTTCCCTTAGGAAGAACCCTAATACCCGGCTGATTTACCTTCCTAGGGTTACTGTTAGGCTTAGGCCTAGGACTTTTAAAACCAGGAAGCCCTGGGCTCCAGGCACACTGCAGCTGCGAAAGGCATCCCAAGGGGAGCGCAAAAGTGACGCAACTTGGCTGCCACCACTGATATTTCCATGAGACCATCCCGAACCATAGGCTGATTTTCCTTCCTAGGCTTAGGGTTTGAGTTACGCCTAGGGTAAGGGCTCTATTAACCAGAAAGCCCTGAGTTCCAAGAACACAGCAGCTGCGAAGGACTAGCCAAGAAGAGCGCAAAAGTACCACAACATGCCTGCCTCCACAGCTTTTTCCTTGGGGACATGCCTAATTCCTGGCTGATTTGCCTTTCTCGTCTTAGGGTTGGGGTTCGGCCTAGGGCTAGGATTTTTAAAATCAGGAAGCCCTGAGTTCCAGGCCCACTGCAGCTGTGAAAGGCATCCAAAAGGGAGTGCAAAAGTGCCACACCATGGCTGCTTTCACGGCTTTTTCCTTGGCAAGAAGCCTAACACCAGGCTGATTTACCTTCCCAGGGTTACTGTTAGGCTTAGGCCTAGGGCTAGGATTTTTGAAACTAGGAAGCCCTGGGCTCCAGGCACACTGCAGCTGTTCAAGGCATCCCAAGGGGAGTACAAAAGTGCAACAACATGGCAGCTTTCACAGCTTTTTCCTTGGCACCATCCCTATACCTAGGCTGATTTATCTGCCTAGGGTTAGGGTTAGGGTTCAGCCTAGGGCTTGGATTTCTTTAACCAGGAAGCCCTGAGTTCCAGGCTTACTTCATCTGCCAAAGGCATCCCAAAGGGAGTGCAGAAGTGCCACAACATGGCTGCTTTCACGGCTTTTCCCTTAGGAAGAACCCTAATACCCGGCTGATTTACCTTCCTAGGGTTACTGTTAGGCTTAGGCCTAGGACTTTTAAAACCAGGAAGCCCTGGGCTCCAGGCACACTGCAGCTGCGAAAGGCATCCCAAGGGGAGCGCAAAAGTGACGCAACTTGGCTGCCACCACTGATATTTCCATGAGACCATCCCGAACCATAGGCTGATTTTCCTTCCTAGGCTTAAGGTTTGAGTTACGCCTAGGGTAAGGGCTCTATTAACCAGAAAGCCCTGAGTTCCAAGAACACAGCAGCTGCGAAGGACTAGCCAAGAAGAGCGCAAAAGTAGCACAACATGCCTGCCTCCACAGCTTTTTCCTTGGGGACATGCCTAATTCCTGGCTGATTTGCCTTTCTCGTCTTAGGGTTGGGGTTCGGCCTAGGGCTAGGATTTTTAAAATCAGGAAGCCCTGAGTTCCAGGCACACTGGAGCTGTGAAAGGCATCCAAAAGGGAGTGCAAAAGTGCCACAACATGGCAGCTTTCACGGCTTTTTCCTTGGCAAGAAGCCTAACACCAGGCTGATTTACCTTCCCAGGGTTACTGTTAGGCTTAGGCCTAGGGCTAGGATTTTTGAAACTAGGAAGCCCTGGGCTCCAGGCACACTGCAGCTGTTCAAGGCATCCCAAGGGGAGTACAAAAGTGCAACAACATGGCAGCTTTCACAGCTTTTTCCTTGGCACCATCCCTATACCTAGGCTGATTTATCTGCCTAGGGTTAGGGTTAGGGTTCAGCCTAGGGCTTGGATTTCTTTAACCAGGAAGCCCTGAGTTCCAGGCTTACTTCATCTGCCAAAGGCATCCCAAAGGGAGTGCAGAAGTGCCACAACATGGCTGCTTTCACGGCTTTTCCCTTAGGAAGAACCCTAATACCCGGCTGATTTACCTTCCTAGGGTTACTGTTAGGCTTAGGCCTAGGACTTTTAAAACCAGGAAGCCCTGGGCTCCAGGCACACTGCAGCTGCGAAAGGCATCCCAAGGGGAGCGCAAAAGTGACGCAACTTGGCTGCCACCACTGATATTTCCATGAGACCATCCCGAACCATAGGCTGATTTTCCTTCCTAGGCTTAAGGTTTGAGTTACGCCTAGGGTAAGGGCTCTATTAACCAGAAAGCCCTGAGTTGCAAGAACACAGCAGCTGCGAAGGACTAGCCAAGAAGAGCGCAAAAGTAGCACAACATGCCTGCCTCCACAGCTTTTTCCTTGGGGACATGCCTAATTCCTGGCTGATTTGCCTTTCTCGTCTTACGGTTGGGGTTCGGCCTAGGGCTGGATTTTTAACATCAGGAAGCCCTGAGTTCCAGGCACACTGGAGCTGTGAAAGGCATCCAAAAGGGAGTGCAAAAGTGCCACAACATGGCTGCTTTCACGGCTTTTTCCTTGGCAAGAAGCCTAACACCAGGCTGATTTACCTTCCCAGGGTTACTGTTAGGCTTAGGCCTAGGGCTAGGATTTTTGCAACTAGGAAGCCCTGGGCTCCAGGCACACTGCAGCTGTTCAAGGCATCCCAAGGGGAGTACAAAAGTGCAACAACATGGCAGCTTTCACAGCTTTTTCCTTGGCACCATCCCTATACCTAGGCTGATTTATCTGCCTAGGGTTAGGGTTAGGCTTCAGCCTAGGGCTTGGATTTCTTTAACCAGGAAGCCCTGAGTTCCAGGCTTACTTCATCTGCCAAAGGCATCCCAAAGGGAGTGCAGAAGTGCCACAACATGGCTGCTTTCACGGCTTTTCCCTTAGGAAGAACCCTAATACCCGGCTGATTTACCTTCCTAGGGTTACTGTTAGGCTTAGGCCTAGGACTTTTAAAACCAGGAAGCCCTGGGCTCCAGGCACACTGCAGCTGCGAAAGGCATCCCAAGGGGAGCGCAAAAGTGACGCAACTTGGCTGCCACCACTGATATTTCCATGAGACCATCCCGAACCATAGGCTGATTTTCCTTCCTAGGCTTAAGGTTTGAGTTACGCCTAGGGTAAGGGCTCTATTAACCAGAAAGCCCTGAGTTGCAAGAACACAGCAGCTGCGAAGGACTAGCCAAGAAGAGCGCAAAAGTAGCACAACATGCCTGCCTCCACAGCTTTTTCCTTGGGGACATGCCTAATTCCTGGCTGATTTGCCTTTCTCGTCTTAGGGTTGGGGTTCGGCCTAGGGCTGGATTTTTAAAATCAGGAAGCCCTGAGTTCCAGGCACACTGGAGCTGTGAAAGGCATCCAAAAGGGAGTGCAAAAGTGCCACAACATGGCTGCTTTCACGGCTTTTTCCTTGGCAAGAAGCCTAACACCAGGCTGATTTACTTTCCCAGGGTTACTGTTAGGCTTAGGCCTAGGGCTAGGATTTTTGAAACTAGGAAGCCCTGGGCTCCAGGCACACTGCAGCTGTTCAAGGCATCCCAAGGGGAGTACAAAAGTGCAACAACATGGCAGCTTTCACAGCTTTTTCCTTGGCACCATCCCTATACCTAGGCTGATTTATCTGCCTAGGGTTAGGGTTAGGGTTCAGCCTAGGGCTTGGATTTCTTTAACCAGGAAGCCCTGAGTTCCAGGCTTACTTCATCTGCCAAAGGCATCCCAAAGGGAGTGCAGAAGTGCCACAACATGGCTGCTTTCACGGCTTTTCCCTTAGGAAGAACCCTAATACCCGGCTGATTTACCTTCCTAGGGTTACTGTTAGGCTTAGGCCTAGGACTTTTAAAACCAGGAAGCCCTGGGCTCCAGGCACACTGCAGCTGCGAAAGGCATCCCAAGGGGAGCGCAAAAGTGACGCAACTTGGCTGCCACCACTGATATTTCCATGAGACCATCCCGAACCATAGGCTGATTTTCCTTCCTAGGCTTAGGGTTTGAGTTACGCCTAGGGTAAGGGCTCTATTAACCAGAAAGCCCTGAGTTGCAAGAACACAGCAGCTGCGAAGGACTAGCCAAGAAGAGCGCAAAAGTAGCACAACATGCCTGCCTCCACAGCTTTTTCCTTGGGGACATGCCTAATTCCTGGCTGATTTGCCTTTCTCGTCTTAGGGTTGGGGTTCGGCCTAGGGCTAGGATTTTTAAAATCAGGAAGCCCTGAGTTCCAGGCCCACTGCAGCTGTGAAAGGCATCCAAAAGGGAGTGCAAAAGTGCCACACCATGGCTGCTTTCACGGCTTTTTCCTTGGCAAGAAGCCTAACACCAGGCTGATTTACCTTCCCAGGGTTACTGTTAGGCTTAGGCCTAGGGCTAGGATTTTTGAAACTAGGAAGCCCTGGGCTCCAGGCACACTGCAGCTGTTCAAGGCATCCCAAGGGGAGTACAAAAGTGCAACAACATGGCAGCTTTCACAGCTTTTTCCTTGGCACCATCCCTATACCTAGGCTGATTTATCTGCCTAGGGTTAGGGTTAGGGTTCAGCCTAGGGCTTGGATTTCTTTAACCAGGAAGCCCTGAGTTCCAGGCTTACTTCATCTGCCAAAGGCATCCCAAAGGGAGTGCAGAAGTGCCACAACATGGCTGCTTTCACGGCTTTTCCCTTAGGAAGAACCCTAATACCCGGCTGATTTACCTTCCTAGGGTTACTGTTAGGCTTAGGCCTAGGACTTTTAAAACCAGGAAGCCCTGGGCTCCAGGCACACTGCAGCTGCGAAAGGCATCCCAAGGGGAGCGCAAAAGTGACGCAACTTGGCTGCCACCACTGATATTTCCATGAGACCATCCCGAACCATAGGCTGATTTTCCTTCCTAGGCTTAAGGTTTGAGTTACGCCTAGGGTAAGGGCTCTATTAACCAGAAAGCCCTGAGTTGCAAGAACACAGCAGCTGCGAAGGACTAGCCAAGAAGAGCGCAAAAGTAGCACAACATGCCTGCCTCCACAGCTTTTTCCTTGGGGACATGCCTAATTCCTGGCTGATTTGCCTTTCTCGTCTTAGGGTTGGGGTTCGGCCTAGGGCTGGATTTTTAAAATCAGGAAGCCCTGAGTTCCAGGCACACTGGAGCTGTGAAAGGCATCCAAAAGGGAGTGCAAAAGTGCCACAACATGGCTGCTTTCACGGCTTTTTCCTTGGCAAGAAGCCTAACACCAGGCTGATTTACTTTCCCAGGGTTACTGTTAGGCTTAGGCCTAGGGCTAGGATTTTTGAAACTAGGAAGCCCTGGGCTCCAGGCACACTGCAGCTGTTCAGGGCATCCCAAGGGGAGTACAAAAGTGCAACAACATGGCAGCTTTCACAGCTTTTTCCTTGGCACCATCCCTATACCTAGGCTGATTTATCTGCCTAGGGTTAGGGTTAGGGTTCAGCCTAGGGCTTGGATTTCTTTAACCAGGAAGCCCTGAGTTCCAGGCTTACTTCATCTGCCAAAGGCATCCCAAAGGGAGTGCAGAAGTGCCACAACATGGCTGCTTTCACGGCTTTTCCCTTAGGAAGAACCCTAATACCCGGCTGATTTACCTTCCTAGGGTTACTGTTAGGCTTAGGCCTAGGACTTTTAAAACCAGGAAGCCCTGGGCTCCAGGCACACTGCAGCTGCGAAAGGCATCCCAAGGGGAGCGCAAAAGTGACGCAACTTGGCTGCCACCACTGATATTTCCATGAGACCATCCCGAACCATAGGCTGATTTTCCTTCCTAGGCTTAGGGTTTGAGTTACGCCTAGGGTAAGGGCTCTATTAACCAGAAAGCCCTGAGTTCCAAGAACACAGCAGCTGCGAAGGACTAGCCAAGAAGAGCGCAAAAGTAGCACAACATGCCTGCCTCCACAGCTTTTTCCTGGGGGACATGCCTAATTCCTGGCTGATTTGCCTTTCTCGTCTTAGGGTTGGGGTTCGGCCTAGGGCTAGGATTTTTAAAATCAGGAAGCCCTGAGTTCCAGGCACACTGGAGCTGTGAAAGGCATCCAAAAGGGAGTGCAAAAGTGCCACAACATGGCTGCTTTCACGGCTTTTTCCTTGGCAAGAAGCCTAACACCAGGCTGATTTACTTTCCCAGGGTTACTGTTAGGCTTAGGCCTAGGGCTAGGATTTTTGAAACTAGGAAGCCCTGGGCTCCAGGCACACTGCAGCTGTTCAAGGCATCCCAAGGGGAGTACAAAAGTGCAACAACATGGCAGCTTTCACAGCTTTTTCCTTGGCACCATCCCTATACCTAGGCTGATTTATCTGCCTAGGGTTAGGGTTAGGGTTCAGCCTAGGGCTTGGATTTCTTTAACCAGGAAGCCCTGAGTTCCAGGCTTACTTCATCTGCCAAAGGCATCCCAAAGGGAGTGCAGAAGTGCCACAACATGGCTGCTTTCACGGCTTTTCCCTTAGGAAGAACCCTAATACCCGGCTGATTTACCTTCCTAGGGTTACTGTTAGGCTTAGGCCTAGGACTTTTAAAACCAGGAAGCCCTGGGCTCCAGGCACACTGCAGCTGCGAAAGGCATCCCAAGGGGAGCGCAAAAGTGACGCAACTTGGCTGCCACCACTGATATTTCCATGAGACCATCCCGAACCATAGGCTGATTTTCCTTCCTAGGGTTAAGGTTTGAGTTACGCCTAGGGTAAGGGCTCTATTAACCAGAAAGCCCTGAGTTGCAAGAACACAGCAGCTGCGAAGGACTAGCCAAGAAGAGCGCAAAAGTAGCACAACATGCCTGCCTCCACAGCTTTTTCCTTGGGGACATGCCTAATTCCTGGCTGATTTGCCTTTCTCGTCTTAGGGTTGGGGTTCGGCCTAGGGCTAGGATTTTTAAAATCAGGAAGCCCTGAGTTCCAGGCCCACTGGAGCTGTGAAAGGCATCCAAAAGGGAGTGCAAAAGTGCCACAACATGGCTGCTTTCACGGCTTTTTCCTTGGCAAGAAGCCTAACACCAGGCTGATTTACCTTCCCAGGGTTACTGTTAGGCTTAGGCCTAGGGCTAGGATTTTTGAAACTAGGAAGCCCTGGGCTCCAGGCGCACTGCAGCTGTTCAAGGCATCCCAAGGGGAGTACAAAAGTGCAACAACATGGCAGCTTTCACAGCTTTTTCCTTGGCACCATCCCTATACCTAGGCTGATTTATCTGCCTAGGGTTAGGGTTAGGGTTCAGCCTAGGGCTTGGATTTCTTTAACCAGGAAGCCCTGAGTTCCAGGCTTACTTCATCTGCCAAAGGCATCCCAAAGGGAGTGCAGAAGTGCCACAACATGGCTGCTTTCACGGCTTTTCCCTTAGGAAGAACCCTAATACCCGGCTGATTTACCTTCCTAGGGTTACTGTTAGGCTTAGGCCTAGGACTTTTAAAACCAGGAAGCCCTGGGCTCCAGGCACACTGCAGCTGCAAAAGGCATCCCAAGGGGAGCGCAAAAGTGACGCAACTTGGCTGCCACCACTGATATTTCCATGAGACCATCCCGAACCATAGGCTGATTTTCCTTCCTAGGCTTAAGGTTTGAGTTACGCCTAGGGTAAGGGCTCTATTAACCAGAAAGCCCTGAGTTGCAAGAACACAGCAGCTGCGAAGGACTAGCCAAGAAGAGCGCAAAAGTAGCACAACATGCCTGCCTCCACAGCTTTTTCCTTGGGGACATGCCTAATTCCTGGCTGATTTGCCTTTCTCGTCTTAGGGTTGGGGTTCGGCCTAGGGCTAGGATTTTTAAAATCAGGAAGCCCTGAGTTCCAGGCACACTGGAGCTGTGAAAGGCATCCAAAAGGGAGTGCAAAAGTGCCACAACATGGCTGCTTTCACGGCTTTTTCCTTGGCAAGAAGCCTAACACCAGGCTGATTTACCTTCCCAGGGTTACTGTTAGGCTTAGGCCTAGGGCTAGGATTTTTAAAACTAGGAAGCCCTTAGCTCCAGGCACACTGCAGCTGTTCAAGGCATCCCAAGGGGAGTACAAAAGTGCAACAACATGGCAGCTTTCACAGCTTTTTCCTTGGCACCATCCCTATACCTAGGCTGATTTATCTGCCTAGGGTTAGGGTTAGGGTTCAGCCTAGGGCTTGGATTTCTTTAACCAGGAAGCCCTGAGTTCCAGGCTTACTTCATCTGCCAAAGGCATCCCAAAGGGAGTGCAGAAGTGCCACAACATGGCTGCTTTCACGGCTTTTCCCTTAGGAAGAACCCTAATACCCGGCTGATTTACCTTCCTAGGGTTACTGTTAGGCTTAGGCCTAGGACTTTTAAAACCAGGAAGCCCTGGGCTCCAGGCACACTGCAGCTGCGAAAGGCATCCAAAAGGGAGTGCAAAAGTGCCACAACATGGCTGCTTTCACGGCTTTTTCCTTGGCAAGAAGCCTAACACCAGGCTGATTTACCTTCCCAGGGTTACTGTTAGGCTTAGGCCTAGGGCTAGGATTTTTGAAACTAGGAAGCCCTGGGCTCCAGGCACACTGCAGCTGTTCAAGGCATCCCAAGGGGAGTGCAAAAGTGCCACAACATGGCTGCTTTCACGGCTTTTTCCTTGGCAAGAAGCCTAACACCAGGCTGATTTACTTTCCCAGGGTTACTGTTAGGCTTAGGCCTAGGGCTAGGATTTTTGAAACTAGGAAGCCCTGGGCTCCAGTCGCACTGCAGCTGTTCAAGGCATCCCAAGGGGAGTACAAAAGTGCAACAACATGGCAGCTTTCACAGCTTTTTCCTTGGCACCATCCCTATACCTAGGCTGATTTATCTGCCTAGGGTTAGGGTTAGGGTTCAGCCTAGGGCTTGGATTTCTTTAACCAGGAAGCCCTGAGTTCCAGGCTTACTTCATCTGCCAAAGGCATCCCAAAGGGAGTGCAGAAGTGCCACAACATGGCTGCTTTCACGGCTTTTCCCTTAGGAAGAACCCTAATACCCGGCTGATTTACCTTCCTAGGGTTACTGTTAGGCTTAGGCCTAGGACTTTTAAAACCAGGAAGCCCTGGGCTCCAGGCACACTGCAGCTGCGAAAGGCATCCCAAGGGGAGCGCAAAAGTGACGCAACTTGGCTGCCACCACTGATATTTCCATGAGACCATCCCGAACCATAGGCTGATTTTCCTTCCTAGGCTTAAGGTTTGAGTTACGCCTAGGGTAAGGGCTCTATTAACCAGAAAGCCCTGAGTTGCAAGAACACAGCAGCTGCGAAGGACTAGCCAAGAAGAGCGCAAAAGTAGCACAACATGCCTGCCTCCACAGCTTTTTCCTTGGGGACATGCCTAATTCCTGGCTGATTTGCCTTTCTCGTCTTAGGGTTGGGGTTCGGCCTAGGGCTAGGATTTTTAAAATCAGGAAGCCCTGAGTTCCAGGCACACTGGAGCTGTGAAAGGCATCCAAAAGGGAGTGCAAAAGTGCCACAACATGGCTGCTTTCACGGCTTTTTCCTTGGCAAGAAGCCTAACACCAGGCTGATTTACCTTCCCAGGGTTACTGTTAGGCTTAGGCCTAGGGCTAGGATTTTTGAAACTAGGAAGCCCTGGGCTCCAGGCACACTGCAGCTGTTCAAGGCATCCCAAGGGGAGTACAAAAGTGCAACAACATGGCAGCTTTCACAGCTTTTTCCTTGGCACCATCCCTATACCTAGGCTGATTTATCTGCCTAGGGTTAGGGTTAGGGTTCAGCCTAGGGCTTGGATTTCTTTAACCAGGAAGCCCTGAGTTCCAGGCTTACTTCATCTGCCAAAGGCATCCCAAAGGGAGTGCAGAAGTGCCACAACATGGCTGCTTTCACGGCTTTTCCCTTAGGAAGAACCCTAATACCCGGCTGATTTACCTTCCTAGGGTTACTGTTAGGCTTAGGCCTAGGACTTTTAAAACCAGGAAGCCCTGGGCTCCAGGCACACTGCAGCTGCGAAAGGCATCCCAAGGGGAGCGCAAAAGTGACGCAACTTGGCTGCCACCACTGATATTTCCATGAGACCATCCCGAACCATAGGCTGATTTTCCTTCCTAGGCTTAAGGTTTGAGTTACGCCTAGGTTAAGGGCTCTATTAACCAGAAAGCCCTGAGTTGCAAGAACACAGCAGCTGCGAAGGACTAGCCAAGAAGAGCGCAAAGTACCACAACATGCCTGCCTCCACAGCTTTTTCCTTGGGGACATGCCTAATTCCTGGCTGATTTGCCTTTCTCGTCTTAGGGTTGGGGTTCGGCCTAGGGCTAGGATTTTTAAAATCAGGAAGCCCTGAGTTCCAGGCACACTGGAGCTGTGAAAGGCATCCAAAAGGGAGTGCAAAAGTGCCACAACATGGCAGCTTTCACGGCTTTTTCCTTGGCAAGAAGCCTAACACCAGGCTGATTTACCTTCCCAGGGTTACTGTTAGGCTTAGGCCTAGGGCTAGGATTTTTAAAACTAGGAAGCCCTTAGCTCCAGGCACACTGCAGCTGTTCAAGGCATCCCAAGGGGAGTACAAAAGTGCAACAACATGGCAGCTTTCACAGCTTTTTCCTTGGCACCATCCCTATACCTAGGCTGATTTATCTGCCTAGGGTTAGGGTTAGGCTTCAGCCTAGGGCTTGGATTTCTTTAACCAGGAAGCCCTGAGTTCCAGGCTTACTTCATCTGCCAAAGGCATCCCAAAGGGAGTGCAGAAGTGCCACAACATGGCTGCTTTCACGGCTTTTCCCTTAGGAAGAACCCTAATACCCGGCTGATTTACCTTCCTAGGGTTACTGTTAGGCTTAGGCCTAGGACTTTTAAAACCAGGAAGCCCTGGGCTCCAGGCACACTGCAGCTGCGAAAGGCATCCCAAGGGGAGCGCAAAAGTGACGCAACTTGGCTGCCACCACTGATATTTCCATGAGACCATCCCGAACCATAGGCTGATTTTCCTTCCTAGGCTTAAGGTTTGAGTTACGCCTAGGGTAAGGGCTCTATTAACCAGAAAGCCCTGAGTTGCAAGAACACAGCAGCTGCGAAGGACTAGCCAAGAAGAGCGCAAAAGTAGCACAACATGCCTGCCTCCACAGCTTTTTCCTTGGGGACATGCCTAATTCCTGGCTGATTTGCCTTTCTCGTCTTAGGGTTGGGGTTCGGCCTAGGGCTGGATTTTTAAAATCAGGAAGCCCTGAGTTCCAGGCACACTGGAGCTGTGAAAGGCATCCAAAAGGGAGTGCAAAAGTGCCACAACATGGCTGCTTTCACGGCTTTTTCCTTGGCAAGAAGCCTAACACCAGGCTGATTTACTTTCCCAGGGTTACTGTTAGGCTTAGGCCTAGGGCTAGGATTTTTGAAACTAGGAAGCCCTGGGCTCCAGGCACACTGCAGCTGTTCAGGGCATCCCAAGGGGAGTACAAAAGTGCAACAACATGGCAGCTTTCACAGCTTTTTCCTTGGCACCATCCCTATACCTAGGCTGATTTATCTGCCTAGGGTTAGGGTTAGGGTTCAGCCTAGGGCTTGGATTTCTTTAACCAGGAAGCCCTGAGTTCCAGGCTTACTTCATCTGCCAAAGGCATCCCAAAGGGAGTGCAGAAGTGCCACAACATGGCTGCTTTCACGGCTTTTCCCTTAGGAAGAACCCTAATACCCGGCTGATTTACCTTCCTAGGGTTACTGTTAGGCTTAGGCCTAGGACTTTTAAAACCAGGAAGCCCTGGGCTCCAGGCACACTGCAGCTGCGAAAGGCATCCCAAGGGGAGCGCAAAAGTGACGCAACTTGGCTGCCACCACTGATATTTCCATGAGACCATCCCGAACCATAGGCTGATTTTCCTTCCTAGGCTTAGGGTTTGAGTTACGCCTAGGGTAAGGGCTCTATTAACCAGAAAGCCCTGAGTTCCAAGAACACAGCAGCTGCGAAGGACTAGCCAAGAAGAGCGCAAAAGTAGCACAACATGCCTGCCTCCACAGCTTTTTCCTGGGGGACATGCCTAATTCCTGGCTGATTTGCCTTTCTCGTCTTAGGGTTGGGGTTCGGCCTAGGGCTAGGATTTTTAAAATCAGGAAGCCCTGAGTTCCAGGCACACTGGAGCTGTGAAAGGCATCCAAAAGGGAGTGCAAAAGTGCCACAACATGGCTGCTTTCACGGCTTTTTCCTTGGCAAGAAGCCTAACACCAGGCTGATTTACTTTCCCAGGGTTACTGTTAGGCTTAGGCCTAGGGCTAGGATTTTTGAAACTAGGAAGCCCTGGGCTCCAGGCACACTGCAGCTGTTCAAGGCATCCCAAGGGGAGTACAAAAGTGCAACAACATGGCAGCTTTCACAGCTTTTTCCTTGGCACCATCCCTATACCTAGGCTGATTTATCTGCCTAGGGTTAGGGTTAGGGTTCAGCCTAGGGCTTGGATTTCTTTAACCAGGAAGCCCTGAGTTCCAGGCTTACTTCATCTGCCAAAGGCATCCCAAAGGGAGTGCAGAAGTGCCACAACATGGCTGCTTTCACGGCTTTTCCCTTAGGAAGAACCCTAATACCCGGCTGATTTACCTTCCTAGGGTTACTGTTAGGCTTAGGCCTAGGACTTTTAAAACCAGGAAGCCCTGGGCTCCAGGCACACTGCAGCTGCGAAAGGCATCCCAAGGGGAGCGCAAAAGTGACGCAACTTGGCTGCCACCACTGATATTTCCATGAGACCATCCCGAACCATAGGCTGATTTTCCTTCCTAGGGTTAAGGTTTGAGTTACGCCTAGGGTAAGGGCTCTATTAACCAGAAAGCCCTGAGTTGCAAGAACACAGCAGCTGCGAAGGACTAGCCAAGAAGAGCGCAAAAGTAGCACAACATGCCTGCCTCCACAGCTTTTTCCTTGGGGACATGCCTAATTCCTGGCTGATTTGCCTTTCTCGTCTTAGGGTTGGGGTTCGGCCTAGGGCTAGGATTTTTAAAATCAGGAAGCCCTGAGTTCCAGGCCCACTGGAGCTGTGAAAGGCATCCAAAAGGGAGTGCAAAAGTGCCACAACATGGCTGCTTTCACGGCTTTTTCCTTGGCAAGAAGCCTAACACCAGGCTGATTTACCTTCCCAGGGTTACTGTTAGGCTTAGGCCTAGGGCTAGGATTTTTGAAACTAGGAAGCCCTGGGCTCCAGGCGCACTGCAGCTGTTCAAGGCATCCCAAGGGGAGTACAAAAGTGCAACAACATGGCAGCTTTCACAGCTTTTTCCTTGGCACCATCCCTATACCTAGGCTGATTTATCTGCCTAGGGTTAGGGTTAGGGTTCAGCCTAGGGCTTGGATTTCTTTAACCAGGAAGCCCTGAGTTCCAGGCTTACTTCATCTGCCAAAGGCATCCCAAAGGGAGTGCAGAAGTGCCACAACATGGCTGCTTTCACGGCTTTTCCCTTAGGAAGAACCCTAATACCCGGCTGATTTACCTTCCTAGGGTTACTGTTAGGCTTAGGCCTAGGACTTTTAAAACCAGGAAGCCCTGGGCTCCAGGCACACTGCAGCTGCAAAAGGCATCCCAAGGGGAGCGCAAAAGTGACGCAACTTGGCTGCCACCACTGATATTTCCATGAGACCATCCCGAACCATAGGCTGATTTTCCTTCCTAGGCTTAAGGTTTGAGTTACGCCTAGGGTAAGGGCTCTATTAACCAGAAAGCCCTGAGTTGCAAGAACACAGCAGCTGCGAAGGACTAGCCAAGAAGAGCGCAAAAGTAGCACAACATGCCTGCCTCCACAGCTTTTTCCTTGGGGACATGCCTAATTCCTGGCTGATTTGCCTTTCTCGTCTTAGGGTTGGGGTTCGGCCTAGGGCTAGGATTTTTAAAATCAGGAAGCCCTGAGTTCCAGGCACACTGGAGCTGTGAAAGGCATCCAAAAGGGAGTGCAAAAGTGCCACAACATGGCAGCTTTCACGGCTTTTTCCTTGGCAAGAAGCCTAACACCAGGCTGATTTACCTTCCCAGGGTTACTGTTAGGCTTAGGCCTAGGGCTAGGATTTTTAAAACTAGGAAGCCCTTAGCTCCAGGCACACTGCAGCTGTTCAAGGCATCCCAAGGGGAGTACAAAAGTGCAACAACATGGCAGCTTTCACAGCTTTTTCCTTGGCACCATCCCTATACCTAGGCTGATTTATCTGCCTAGGGTTAGGGTTAGGCTTCAGCCTAGGGCTTGGATTTCTTTAACCAGGAAGCCCTGAGTTCCAGGCTTACTTCATCTGCCAAAGGCATCCCAAAGGGAGTGCAGAAGTGCCACAACATGGCTGCTTTCACGGCTTTTCCCTTAGGAAGAACCCTAATACCCGGCTGATTTACCTTCCTAGGGTTACTGTTAGGCTTAGGCCTAGGACTTTTAAAACCAGGAAGCCCTGGGCTCCAGGCACACTGCAGCTGCGAAAGGCATCCAAAAGGGAGTGCAAAAGTGCCACAACATGGCTGCTTTCACGGCTTTTTCCTTGGCAAGAAGCCTAACACCAGGCTGATTTACCTTCCCAGGGTTACTGTTAGGCTTAGGCCTAGGGCTAGGATTTTTGAAACTAGGAAGCCCTGGGCTCCAGGCACACTGCAGCTGTTCAAGGCATCCCAAGGGGAGTGCAAAAGTGCCACAACATGGCTGCTTTCACGGCTTTTTCCTTGGCAAGAAGCCTAACACCAGGCTGATTTACTTTCCCAGGGTTACTGTTAGGCTTAGGCCTAGGGCTAGGATTTTTGAAACTAGGAAGCCCTGGGCTCCAGTCGCACTGCAGCTGTTCAAGGCATCCCAAGGGGAGTACAAAAGTGCAACAACATGGCAGCTTTCACAGCTTTTTCCTTGGCACCATCCCTATACCTAGGCTGATTTATCTGCCTAGGGTTAGGGTTAGGGTTCAGCCTAGGGCTTGGATTTCTTTAACCAGGAAGCCCTGAGTTCCAGGCTTACTTCATCTGCCAAAGGCATCCCAAAGGGAGTGCAGAAGTGCCACAACATGGCTGCTTTCACGGCTTTTCCCTTAGGAAGAACCCTAATACCCGGCTGATTTACCTTCCTAGGGTTACTGTTAGGCTTAGGCCTAGGACTTTTAAAACCAGGAAGCCCTGGGCTCCAGGCACACTGCAGCTGCGAAAGGCATCCCAAGGGGAGCGCAAAAGTGACGCAACTTGGCTGCCACCACTGATATTTCCATGAGACCATCCCGAACCATAGGCTGATTTTCCTTCCTAGGCTTAAGGTTTGAGTTACGCCTAGGGTAAGGGCTCTATTAACCAGAAAGCCCTGAGTTGCAAGAACACAGCAGCTGCGAAGGACTAGCCAAGAAGAGCGCAAAAGTAGCACAACATGCCTGCCTCCACAGCTTTTTCCTTGGGGACATGCCTAATTCCTGGCTGATTTGCCTTTCTCGTCTTAGGGTTGGGGTTCGGCCTAGGGCTAGGATTTTTAAAATCAGGAAGCCCTGAGTTCCAGGCACACTGGAGCTGTGAAAGGCATCCAAAAGGGAGTGCAAAAGTGCCACAACATGGCTGCTTTCACGGCTTTTTCCTTGGCAAGAAGCCTAACACCAGGCTGATTTACCTTCCCAGGGTTACTGTTAGGCTTAGGCCTAGGGCTAGGATTTTTGAAACTAGGAAGCCCTGGGCTCCAGGCACACTGCAGCTGTTCAAGGCATCCCAAGGGGAGTACAAAAGTGCAACAACATGGCAGCTTTCACAGCTTTTTCCTTGGCACCATCCCTATACCTAGGCTGATTTATCTGCCTAGGGTTAGGGTTAGGGTTCAGCCTAGGGCTTGGATTTCTTTAACCAGGAAGCCCTGAGTTCCAGGCTTACTTCATCTGCCAAAGGCATCCCAAAGGGAGTGCAGAAGTGCCACAACATGGCTGCTTTCACGGCTTTTCCCTTAGGAAGAACCCTAATACCCGGCTGATTTACCTTCCTAGGGTTACTGTTAGGCTTAGGCCTAGGACTTTTAAAACCAGGAAGCCCTGGGCTCCAGGCACACTGCAGCTGCGAAAGGCATCCCAAGGGGAGCGCAAAAGTGACGCAACTTGGCTGCCACCACTGATATTTCCATGAGACCATCCCGAACCATAGGCTGATTTTCCTTCCTAGGCTTAAGGTTTGAGTTACGCCTAGGTTAAGGGCTCTATTAACCAGAAAGCCCTGAGTTGCAAGAACACAGCAGCTGCGAAGGACTAGCCAAGAAGAGCGCAAAGTACCACAACATGCCTGCCTCCACAGCTTTTTCCTTGGGGACATGCCTAATTCCTGGCTGATTTGCCTTTCTCGTCTTAGGGTTGGGGTTCGGCCTAGGGCTAGGATTTTTAAAATCAGGAAGCCCTGAGTTCCAGGCACACTGGAGCTGTGAAAGGCATCCAAAAGGGAGTGCAAAAGTGCCACAACATGGCTGCTTTCACGGCTTTTTCCTTGGCAAGAAGCCTAACACCAGGCTGATTTACCTTCCCAGGGTTACTGTTAGGCTTAGGCCTAGGGCTAGGATTTTTGAAACTAGGAAGCCCTGGGCTCCAGGCACACTGCAGCTGTTCAAGGCATCCCAAGGGGAGTACAAAAGTGCAACAACATGGCAGCTTTCACAGCTTTTTCCTTGGCACCATCCCTATACCTAGGCTGATTTATCTGCCTAGGGTTAGGGTTAGGGTTCAGCCTAGGGCTTGGATTTCTTTAACCAGGAAGCCCTGAGTTCCAGGCTTACTTCATCTGCCAAAGGCATCCCAAAGGGAGTGCAGAAGTGCCACAACATGGCTGCTTTCACGGCTTTTCCCTTAGGAAGAACCCTAATACCCGGCTGATTTACCTTCCTAGGGTTACTGTTAGGCTTAGGCCTAGGACTTTTAAAACCAGGAAGCCCTGGGCTCCAGGCACACTGCAGCTGCGAAAGGCATCCCAAGGGGAGCGCAAAAGTGACGCAACTTGGCTGCCACCACTGATATTTCCATGAGACCATCCCGAACCATAGGCTGATTTTCCTTCCTAGGGTTAAGGTTTGAGTTACGCCTAGGGTAAGGGCTCTATTAACCAGAAAGCCCTGAGTTCCAAGAACACAGCAGCTGCGAAGGACTAGCCAAGAAGAGCGCAAAAGTAGCACAACATGCCTGCCTCCACAGCTTTTTCCTTGGGGACATGCCTAATTCCTGGCTGATTTGCCTTTCTCGTCTTAGGGTTGGGGTTCGGCCTAGGGCTAGGATTTTTAAAATCAGGAAGCCCTGAGTTCCAGGCACACTGGAGCTGTGAAAGGCATCCAAAAGGGAGTGCAAAAGTGCCACAACATGGCTGCTTTCACGGCTTTTTCCTTGGCAAGAAGCCTAACACCAGGCTGATTTACCTTCCCAGGGTTACTGTTAGGCTTAGGCCTAGGGCTAGGATTTTTGCAACTAGGAAGCCCTGGGCTCCAGGCACACTGCAGCTGTTCAAGGCATCCCAAGGGGAGTACAAAAGTGCAACAACATGGCAGCTTTCACAGCTTTTTCCTTGGCACCATCCCTATACCTAGGCTGATTTATCTGCCTAGGGTTAGGGTTAGGGTTCAGCCTAGGGCTTGGATTTCTTTAACCAGGAAGCCCTGAGATCCAGGCTTACTTCATCTGCCAAAGGCATCCCAAAGGGAGTGCAGAAGTGCCACAACATGGCTGCTTTCACGGCTTTTCCCTTAGGAAGAACCCTAATACCCGGCTGATTTACCTTCCTAGGGTTACTGTTAGGCTTAGGCCTAGGACTTTTAAAACCAGGAAGCCCTGGGCTCCAGGCACACTGCAGCTGCGAAAGGCATCCAAAAGGGAGTGCAAAAGTGCCACAACATGGCTGCTTTCACGGTTTTTTCCTTGGCAAGAAGCCTAACACCAGGCTGATTTACCTTCCCAGGGTTACTGTTAGGCTTAGGCCTAGGGCTAGGATTTTTGAAACTAGGAAGCCCTGGGCTCCAGGCACACTGCAGCTGTTCAAGGCATCCCAAGGGGAGTGCAAAAGTGCCACAACATGGCTGCTTTCACGGCTTTTTCCTTGGCAAGAAGCCTAACACCAGGCTGATTTACTTTCCCAGGGTTACTGTTAGGCTTAGGCCTAGGGCTAGGATTTTTGAAACTAGGAAGCCCTGGGCTCCAGGCGCACTGCAGCTGTTCAAGGCATCCCAAGGGGAGTACAAAAGTGCAACAACATGGCAGCTTTCACAGCTTTTTCCTTGGCACCATCCCTATACCTAGGCTGATTTATCTGCCTAGGGTTAGGGTTAGGGTTCAGCCTAGGGCTTGGATTTCTTTAACCAGGAAGCCCTGAGTTCCAGGCTTACTTCATCTGCCAAAGGCATCCCAAAGGGAGTGCAGAAGTGCCACAACATGGCTGCTTTCACGGCTTTTCCCTTAGGAAGAACCCTAATACCCGGCTGATTTACCTTCCTAGGGTTACTGTTAGGCTTAGGCCTAGGACTTTTAAAACCAGGAAGCCCTGGGCTCCAGGCACACTGCAGCTGCGAAAGGCATCCCAAGGGGAGCGCAAAAGTGACGCAACTTGGCTGCCACCACTGATATTTCCATGAGACCATCCCGAACCATAGGCTGATTTTCCTTCCTAGGCTTAAGGTTTGAGTTACACCTAGGGTAAGGGCTCTATTAACCAGAAAGCCCTGAGTTGCAAGAACACAGCAGCTGCGAAGGACTAGCCAAGAAGAGCGCAAAAGTAGCACAACATGCCTGCCTCCACAGCTTTTTCCTTGGGGACATGCCTAATACCTGGCTGATTTGCCTTTCTCGTCTTAGGGTTGGGGTTCGGCCTAGGGCTAGGATTTTTAAAATCAGGAAGCCCTGAGTTCCAGGCACACTGGAGCTGTGAAAGGCATCCAAAAGGGAGTGCAAAAGTGCCACAACATGGCTGCTTTCACGGCTTTTTCCTTGGCAAGAAGCCTAACACCAGGCTGATTTACCTTCCCAGGGTTACTGTTAGGCTTAGGCCTAGGGCTAGGATTTTTGCAACTAGGAAGCCCTGGGCTCCAGGCACACTGCAGCTGTTCAAGGCATCCCAAGGGGAGTACAAAAGTGCAACAACATGGCAGCTTTCACAGCTTTTTCCTTGGCACCATCCCTATACCTAGGCTGATTTATCTGCCTAGGGTTAGGGTTAGGCTTCAGCCTAGGGCTTGGATTTCTTTAACCAGGAAGCCCTGAGTTCCAGGCTTACTTCATCTGCCAAAGGCATCCCAAAGGGAGTGCAGAAGTGCCACAACATGGCTGCTTTCACGGCTTTTCCCTTAGGAAGAACCCTAATACCCGGCTGATTTACCTTCCTAGGGTTACTGTTAGGCTTAGGCCTAGGACTTTTAAAACCAGGAAGCCCTGGGCTCCAGGCACACTGCAGCTGCGAAAGGCATCCCAAGGGGAGCGCAAAAGTGACGCAACTTGGCTGCCACCACTGATATTTCCATGAGACCATCCCGAACCATAGGCTGATTTTCCTTCCTAGGCTTAAGGTTTGAGTTACGCCTAGGGTAAGGGCTCTATTAACCAGAAAGCCCTGAGTTGCAAGAACACAGCAGCTGCGAAGGACTAGCCAAGAAGAGCGCAAAGTACCACAACATGCCTGCCTCCACAGCTTTTTCCTTGGGGACATGCCTAATTCCTGGCTGATTTGCCTTTCTCGTCTTAGGGTTGGGGTTCGGCCTAGGGCTAGGATTTTTAAAATCAGGAAGCCCTGAGTTCCAGGCACACTGGAGCTGTGAAAGGCATCCAAAAGGGAGTGCAAAAGTGCCACAACATGGCAGCTTTCACGGCTTTTTCCTTGGCAAGAAGCCTAACACCAGGCTGATTTACCTTCCCAGGGTTACTGTTAGGCTTAGGCCTAGGGCTAGGATTTTTAAAACTAGGAAGCCCTGGGCTCCAGGCACACTGCAGCTGTTCAAGGCATCCCAAGGGGAGTACAAAAGTGCAACAACATGGCAGCTTTCACAGCTTTTTCCTTGGCACCATCCCTATACCTAGGCTGATTTATCTGCCTAGGGTTAGGGTTAGGCTTCAGCCTAGGGCTTGGATTTCTTTAACCAGGAAGCCCTGAGTTCCAGGCTTACTTCATCTGCCAAAGGCATCCCAAAGGGAGTGCAGAAGTGCCACAACATGGCTGCTTTCACGGCTTTTCCCTTAGGAAGAACCCTAATACCCGGCTGATTTACCTTCCTAGGGTTACTGTTAGGCTTAGGCCTAGGACTTTTAAAACCAGGAAGCCCTGGGCTCCAGGCACACTGCAGCTGCGAAAGGCATCCCAAGGGGAGCGCAAAAGTGACGCAACTTGGCTGCCACCACTGATATTTCCATGAGACCATCCCGAACCATAGGCTGATTTTCCTTCCTAGGCTTAAGGTTTGAGTTACACCTAGGGTAAGGGCTCTATTAACCAGAAAGCCCTGAGTTCCAAGAACACAGCAGCTGCGAAGGACTAGCCAAGAAGAGCGCAAAAGTAGCACAACATGCCTGCCTCCACAGCTTTTTCCTTGGGGACATGCCTAATACCTGGCTGATTTGCCTTTCTCGTCTTAGGGTTGGGGTTCGGCCTAGGGCTAGGATTTTTAAAATCAGGAAGCCCTGAGTTCCAGGCACACTGGAGCTGTGAAAGGCATCCAAAAGGGAGTGCAAAAGTGCCACAACATGGCTGCTTTCACGGCTTTTTCCTTGGCAAGAAGCCTAACACCAGGCTGATTTACCTTCCCAGGGTTACTGTTAGGCTTAGGCCTAGGGCTAGGATTTTTGAAACTAGGAAGCCCTGGGCTCCAGGCACACTGCAGCTGTTCAAGGCATCCCAAGGGGAGTACAAAAGTGCAACAACATGGCAGCTTTCACAGCTTTTTCCTTGGCACCATCCCTATACCTAGGCTGATTTATCTGCCTAGGGTTAGGGTTAGGGTTCAGCCTAGGGCTTGGATTTCTTTAACCAGGAAGCCCTGAGTTCCAGGCTTACTTCATCTGCCAAAGGCATCCCAAAGGGAGTGCAGAAGTGCCACAACATGGCTGCTTTCACGGCTTTTCCCTTAGGAAGAACCCTAATACCCGGCTGATTTACCTTCCTAGGGTTACTGTTAGGCTTAGGCCTAGGACTTTTAAAACCAGGAAGCCCTGGGCTCCAGGCACACTGCAGCTGCGAAAGGCATCCCAAGGGGAGCGCAAAAGTGACGCAACTTGGCTGCCACCACTGATATTTCCATGAGACCATCCCGAACCATAGGCTGATTTTCCTTCCTAGGCTTAAGGTTTGAGTTACGCCTAGGGTAAGGGCTCTATTAACCAGAAAGCCCTGAGTTCCAAGAACACAGCAGCTGCGAAGGACTAGCCAAGAAGAGCGCAAAAGTAGCACAACATGCCTGCCTCCACAGCTTTTTCCTTGGGGACATGCCTAATACCTGGCTGATTTGCCTTTCTCGTCTTAGGGTTGGGGTTCGGCCTAGGGCTAGGATTTTTAAAATCAGGAAGCCCTGAGTTCCAGGCACACTGGAGCTGTGAAAGGCATCCAAAAGGGAGTGCAAAAGTGCCACAACATGGCTGCTTTCACGGCTTTTTCCTTGGCAAGAAGCCTAACACCAGGCTGATTTACCTTCCCAGGGTTACTGTTAGGCTTAGGCCTAGGGCTAGGATTTTTGCAACTAGGAAGCCCTGGGCTCCAGGCACACTGCAGCTGTTCAAGGCATCCCAAGGGGAGTACAAAAGTGCAACAACATGGCAGCTTTCACAGCTTTTTCCTTGGCACCATCCCTATACCTAGGCTGATTTATCTGCCTAGGGTTAGGGTTAGGGTTCAGCCTAGGGCTTGGATTTCTTTAACCAGGAAGCCCTGAGTTCCAGGCTTACTTCATCTGCCAAAGGCATCCCAAAGGGAGTGCAGAAGTGCCACAACATGGCTGCTTTCACGGCTTTTCCCTTAGGAAGAACCCTAATACCCGGCTGATTTACCTTCCTAGGGTTACTGTTAGGCTTAGGCCTAGGACTTTTAAAACCAGGAAGCCCTGGGCTCCAGGCACACTGCAGCTGCGAAAGGCATCCCAAGGGGAGCGCAAAAGTGACGCAACTTGGCTGCCACCACTGATATTTCCATGAGACCATCCCGAACCATAGGCTGATTTTCCTTCCTAGGCTTAAGGTTTGAGTTACGCCTAGGGTAAGGGCTCTATTAACCAGAAAGCCCTGAGTTGCAAGAACACAGCAGCTGCGAAGGACTAGCCAAGAAGAGCGCAAAGTACCACAACATGCCTGCCTCCACAGCTTTTTCCTTGGGGACATGCCTAATTCCTGGCTGATTTGCCTTTCTCGTCTTAGGGTTGGGGTTCGGCCTAGGGCTAGGATTTTTAAAATCAGGAAGCCCTGAGTTCCAGGCACACTGGAGCTGTGAAAGGCATCCAAAAGGGAGTGCAAAAGTGCCACAACATGGCAGCTTTCACGGCTTTTTCCTTGGCAAGAAGCCTAACACCAGGCTGATTTACCTTCCCAGGGTTACTGTTAGGCTTAGGCCTAGGGCTAGGATTTTTAAAACTAGGAAGCCCTGGGCTCCAGGCACACTGCAGCTGTTCAAGGCATCCCAAGGGGAGTACAAAAGTGCAACAACATGGCAGCTTTCACAGCTTTTTCCTTGGCACCATCCCTATACCTAGGCTGATTTATCTGCCTAGGGTTAGGGTTAGGCTTCAGCCTAGGGCTTGGATTTCTTTAACCAGGAAGCCCTGAGTTCCAGGCTTACTTCATCTGCCAAAGGCATCCCAAAGGGAGTGCAGAAGTGCCACAACATGGCTGCTTTCACGGCTTTTCCCTTAGGAAGAACCCTAATACCCGGCTGATTTACCTTCCTAGGGTTACTGTTAGGCTTAGGCCTAGGACTTTTAAAACCAGGAAGCCCTGGGCTCCAGGCACACTGCAGCTGCGAAAGGCATCCCAAGGGGAGCGCAAAAGTGACGCAACTTGGCTGCCACCACTGATATTTCCATGAGACCATCCCGAACCATAGGCTGATTTTCCTTCCTAGGCTTAAGGTTTGAGTTACGCCTAGGGTAAGGGCTCTATTAACCAGAAAGCCCTGAGTTCCAAGAACACAGCAGCTGCGAAGGACTAGCCAAGAAGAGCGCAAAAGTAGCACAACATGCCTGCCTCCACAGCTTTTTCCTTGGGGACATGCCTAATACCTGGCTGATTTGCCTTTCTCGTCTTAGGGTTGGGGTTCGGCCTAGGGCTAGGATTTTTAAAATCAGGAAGCCCTGAGTTCCAGGCACACTGGAGCTGTGAAAGGCATCCAAAAGGGAGTGCAAAAGTGCCACAACATGGCTGCTTTCACGGCTTTTTCCTTGGCAAGAAGCCTAACACCAGGCTGATTTACCTTCCCAGGGTTACTGTTAGGCTTAGGCCTAGGGCTAGGATTTTTGAAACTAGGAAGCCCTGGGCTCCAGGCACACTGCAGCTGTTCAAGGCATCCCAAGGGGAGTACAAAAGTGCAACAACATGGCAGCTTTCACAGCTTTTTCCTTGGCACCATCCCTATACCTAGGCTGATTTATCTGCCTAGGGTTAGGGTTAGGGTTCAGCCTAGGGCTTGGATTTCTTTAACCAGGAAGCCCTGAGTTCCAGGCTTACTTCATCTGCCAAAGGCATCCCAAAGGGAGTGCAGAAGTGCCACAACATGGCTGCTTTCACGGCTTTTCCCTTAGGAAGAACCCTAATACCCGGCTGATTTACCTTCCTAGGGTTACTGTTAGGCTTAGGCCTAGGACTTTTAAAACCAGGAAGCCCTGGGCTCCAGGCACACTGCAGCTGCGAAAGGCATCCCAAGGGGAGCGCAAAAGTGACGCAACTTGGCTGCCACCACTGATATTTCCATGAGACCATCCCGAACCATAGGCTGATTTTCCTTCCTAGGCTTAAGGTTTGAGTTACGCCTAGGGTAAGGGCTCTATTAACCAGAAAGCCCTGAGTTGCAAGAACACAGCAGCTGCGAAGGACTAGCCAAGAAGAGCGCAAAGTACCACAACATGCCTGCCTCCACAGCTTTTTCCTTGGGGACATGCCTAATTCCTGGCTGATTTGCCTTTCTCGTCTTAGGGTTGGGGTTCGGCCTAGGGCTAGGATTTTTAAAATCAGGAAGCCCTGAGTTCCAGGCACACTGGAGCTGTGAAAGGCATCCAAAAGGGAGTGCAAAAGTGCCACAACATGGCAGCTTTCACGGCTTTTTCCTTGGCAAGAAGCCTAACACCAGGCTGATTTACCTTCCCAGGGTTACTGTTAGGCTTAGGCCTAGGGCTAGGATTTTTGAAACTAGGAAGCCCTGGGCTCCAGGCACACTGCAGCTGTTCAAGGCATCCCAAGGGGAGTACAAAAGTGCAACAACATGGCAGCTTTCACAGCTTTTTCCTTGGCACCATCCCTATACCTAGGCTGATTTATCTGCCTAGGGTTAGGGTTAGGGTTCAGCCTAGGGCTTGGATTTCTTTAACCAGGAAGCCCTGAGTTCCAGGCTTACTTCATCTGCCAAAGGCATCCCAAAGGGAGTGCAGAAGTGCCACAACATGGCTGCTTTCACGGCTTTTCCCTTAGGAAGAACCCTAATACCCGGCTGATTTACCTTCCTAGGGTTACTGTTAGGCTTAGGCCTAGGACTTTTAAAACCAGGAAGCCCTGGGCTCCAGGCACACTGCAGCTGCGAAAGGCATCCCAAGGGGAGCGCAAAAGTGACGCAACTTGGCTGCCACCACTGATATTTCCATGAGACCATCCCGAACCATAGGCTGATTTTCCTTCCTAGGCTTAAGGTTTGAGTTACGCCTAGGGTAAGGGCTCTATTAACCAGAAAGCCCTGAGTTCCAAGAACACAGCAGCTGCGAAGGACTAGCCAAGAAGAGCGCAAAAGTAGCACAACATGCCTGCCTCCACAGCTTTTTCCTTGGGGACATGCCTAATTCCTGGCTGATTTGCCTTTCTCGTCTTAGGGTTGGGGTTCGGCCTAGGGCTAGGATTTTTAAAATAAGGAAGCCCTGAGTTCCAGGCACACTGGAGCTGTGAAAGGCATCCAAAAGGGAGTGCAAAAGTGCCACAACATGGCTGCTTTCACGGCTTTTTCCTTGGCAAGAAGCCTAACACCAGGCTGATTTACCTTCCCAGGGTTACTGTTAGGCTTAGGCCTAGGGCTAGGATTTTTAAAACTAGGAAGCCCTGGGCTCCAGGCACACTGCAGCTGTTCAAGGCATCCCAAGGGGAGTACAAAAGTGCAACAACATGGCAGCTTTCACAGCTTTTTCCTTGGCACCATTCCTATACCTAGGCCTATTTATCTGCCTAGGGTTAGGGTTAGGGTTCAGCCTAGGGCTTGGATTTCTTTAACCAGGAAGCCCTGAGTTCCAGGCTTACTTCATCTGCCAAAGGCATCCCAAAGGGAGTGCAGAAGTGCCACAACATGGCTGCTTTCACGGCTTTTCCCTTAGGAAGAACCCTAATACCCGGCTGATTTACCTTCCTAGGGTTACTGTTAGGCTTAGGCCTAGGACTTTTAAAACCAGGAAGCCCTGGGCTCCAGGCACACTGCAGCTGCGAAAGGCATCCCAAGGGGAGCGCAAAAGTGACGCAACTTGGCTGCCACCACTGATATTTCCATGAGACCATCCCGAACCATAGGCTGATTTTCCTTCCTAGGCTTAAGGTTTGAGTTACGCCTAGGGTAAGGGCTCTATTAACCAGAAAGCCCTGAGTTCCAAGAACACAGCAGCTGCGAAGGACTAGCCAAGAAGAGCGCAAAAGTAGCACAACATGCCTGCCTCCACAGCTTTTTCCTTGGGGACATGCCTAATTCCTGGCTGATTTGCCTTTCTCGTCTTAGGGTTGGGGTTCGGCCTAGGGCTAGGATTTTTAAAAGCAGGAAGCCCTGAGTTCCAGGCACACTGGAGCTGTGAAAGGCATCCAAAAGGGAGTGCAAAAGTGCCACAACATGGCTGCTTTCACGGCTTTTTCCTTGGCAAGAAGCCTAACACCAGGCTGATTTACCTTCCCAGGGTTACTGTTAGGCTTAGGCCTAGGGCTAGGATTTTTGAAACTAGGAAGCCCTGGGCTCCAGGCACACTGCAGCTGTTCAAGGCATCCCAAGGGGAGTACAAAAGTGCAACAACATGGCAGCTTTCACAGCTTTTTCCTTGGCACCATCCCTATACCTAGGCTGATTTATCTGCCTAGGGTTAGGGTTAGGGTTCAGCCTAGGGCTTGGATTTCTTTAACCAGGAAGCCCTGAGTTCCAGGCTTACTTCATCTGCCAAAGGCATCCCAAAGGGAGTGCAGAAGTGCCACAACATGGCTGCTTTCACGGCTTTTCCCTTAGGAAGAACCCTA
This sequence comes from Ammospiza caudacuta, assembly GCF_027887145.1. Lineage (NCBI taxonomy): Eukaryota > Metazoa > Chordata > Aves > Passeriformes > Passerellidae > Ammospiza > Ammospiza caudacuta. The sequence continues at coordinate 287,523 of NW_026682911.1, forward strand.
ATACCCGGCTGATTTACCTTCCTAGGGTTACTGTTAGGCTTAGGCCTAGGACTTTTAAAACCAGGAAGCCCTGGGCTCCAGGCACACTGCAGCTGCGAAAGGCATCCCAAGGGGAGCGCAAAAGTGACGCAACTTGGCTGCCACCACTGATATTTCCATGAGACCATCCCGAACCATAGGCTGATTTTCCTTCCTAGGCTTAAGGTTTGAGTTACGCCTAGGGTAAGGGCTCTATTAACCAGAAAGCCCTGAGTTCCAAGAACACAGCAGCTGCGAAGGACTAGCCAAGAAGAGCGCAAAAGTAGCACAACATGCCTGCCTCCACAGCTTTTTCCTTGGAGACATGCCTAATTCCTGGCTGATTTGCCTTTCTCGTCATAGGGTTGGGGTTCGGCCTAGGGCTAGGATTTTTAAAATCAGGAAGCCCTGAGTTCCAGGCACACTGGAGCTGTGAAAGGCATCCAAAAGGGAGTGCAAAAGTGCCACAACATGGCTGCTTTCACGGCTTTTTCCTTGGCAAGAAGCCTAACACCAGGCTGATTTACCTTCCCAGGGTTACTGTTAGGCTTAGGCCTAGGGCTAGGATTTTTGCAACTAGGAAGCCCTGGGCTCCAGGCACACTGCAGCTGTTCAAGGCATCCCAAGGGGAGTACAAAAGTGCAACAACATGGCAGCTTTCACAGCTTTTTCCTTGGCACCATCCCTATACCTAGGCTGATTTATCTGCCTAGGGTTAGGGTTAGGGTTCAGCCTAGGGCTTGGATTTCTTTAACCAGGAAGCCCTGAGTTCCAGGCTTACTTCATCTGCCAAAGGCATCCCAAAGGGAGTGCAGAAGTGCCACAACATGGCTGCTTTCACGGCTTTTCCCTTAGGAAGAACCCTAATACCCGGCTGATTTACCTTCCTAGGGTTACTGTTAGGCTTAGGCCTAGGACTTTTAAAACCAGGAAGCCCTGGGCTCCAGGCACACTGCAGCTGCGAAAGGCATCCCAAGGGGAGCGCAAAAGTGACGCAACTTGGCTGCCACCACTGATATTTCCATGAGACCATCCCGAACCATAGGCTGATTTTCCTTCCTAGGCTTAAGGTTTGAGTTACGCCTAGGGTAAGGGCTCTATTAACCAGAAAGCCCTGAGTTCCAAGAACACAGCAGCTGCGAAGGACTAGCCAAGAAGAGCGCAAAAGTAGCACAACATGCCTGCCTCCACAGCTTTTTCCTTGGGGACATGCCTAATTCCTGGCTGATTTGCCTTTCTCGTCTTAGGGTTGGGGTTCGGCCTAGGGCTAGGATTTTTAAAATCAGGAAGCCCTGAGTTCCAGGCACACTGGAGCTGTGAAAGGCATCCAAAAGGGAGTGCAAAAGTGCCACAACATGGCTGCTTTCACGGCTTTTTCCTTGGCAAGAAGCCTAACACCAGGCTGATTTACCTTCCCAGGGTTACTGTTAGGCTTAGGCCTAGGGCTAGGATTTTTGAAACTAGGAAGCCCTGGGCTCCAGGCACACTGCAGCTGTTCAAGGCATCCCAAGGGGAGTACAAAAGTGCAACAACATGGCAGCTTTCACAGCTTTTTCCTTGGCACCATCCCTATACCTAGGCTGATTTATCTGCCTAGGGTTAGGGTTAGGGTTCAGCCTAGGGCTTGGATTTCTTTAACCAGGAAGCCCTGAGTTCCAGGCTTACTTCATCTGCCAAAGGCATCCCAAAGGGAGTGCAGAAGTGCCACAACATGGCTGCTTTCATGGCTTTTCCCTTAGGAAGAACCCTAATACCCGGCTGATTTACCTTCCTAGGGTTACTGTTAGGCTTAGGCCTAGGACTTTTAAAACCAGGAAGCCCTGGGCTCCAGGCACACTGCAGCTGCGAAAGGCATCCCAAGGGGAGCGCAAAAGTGACGCAACTTGGCTGCCACCACTGATATTTCCATGAGACCATCCCGAACCATAGGCTGATTTTCCTTCCTAGGCTTAAGGTTTGAGTTACGCCTAGGGTAAGGGCTCTATTAACCAGAAAGCCCTGAGTTGCAAGAACACAGCAGCTGCGAAGGACTAGCCAAGAAGAGCGCAAAAGTAGCACAACATGCCTGCCTCCACAGCTTTTTCCTTGGGGACATGCCTAATACCTGGCTGATTTGCCTTTCTCGTCATAGGGTTGGGGTTCGGCCTAGGGCTAGGATTTTTAAAATCAGGAAGCCCTGAGTTCCAGGCACACTGGAGCTGTGAAAGGCATCCAAAAGGGAGTGCAAAAGTGCCACAACATGGCTGCTTTCACGGCTTTTTCCTTGGCAAGAAGCCTAACACCAGGCTGATTTACCTTCCCAGGGTTACTGTTAGGCTTAGGCCTAGGGCTAGGATTTTTGAAACTAGGAAGCCCTGGGCTCCAGACACACTGCAGCTGTTCAAGGCATCCCAAGGGGAGTACAAAAGTGCAACAACATGGCAGCTTTCACAGCTTTTTCCTTGGCACCATCCCTATACCTAGGCTGATTTATCTGCCTAGGGTTAGGGTTAGGGTTCAGCCTAGGGCTTGGATTTCTTTAACCAGGAAGCCCTGAGTTCCAGGCTTACTTCATCTGCCAAAGGCATCCCAAAGGGAGTGCAGAAGTGCCACAACATGGCTGCTTTCATGGCTTTTCCCTTAGGAAAAACCCTAATACCCGGCTGATTTACCTTCCTAGGGTTACTGTTAGGCTTAGGCCTAGGACTTTTAAAACCAGGAAGCCCTGGGCTCCAGGCACACTGCAGCTGCGAAAGGCATCCCAAGGGGAGCGCAAAAGTGACGCAACTTGGCTGCCACCACTGATATTTCCATGAGACCATCCCGAACCATAGGCTGATTTTCCTTCCTAGGCTTAAGGTTTGAGTTACGCCTAGGGTAAGGGCTCTATTAACCAGAAAGCCCTGAGTTCCAAGAACACAGCAGCTGCGAAGGACTAGCCAAGAAGAGCGCAAAAGTAGCACAACATGCCTGCCTCCACAGCTTTTTCCTTGGGGACATGCCTAATTCCTGGCTGATTTGCCTTTCTCGTCTTAGGGTTGGGGTTCGGCCTAGGGCTAGGATTTTTAAAAGCAGGAAGCCCTGAGTTCCAGGCACACTGGAGCTGTGAAAGGCATCCAAAAGGGAGTGCAAAAGTGCCACAACATGGCTGCTTTCACGGCTTTTTCCTTGGCAAGAAGCCTAACACCAGGCTGATTTACCTTCCCAGGGTTACTGTTAGGCTTAGGCCTAGGGCTAGGATTTTTGCAACTAGGAAGCCCTGGGCTCCAGGCACACTGCAGCTGTTCAAGGCATCCCAAGGGGAGTACAAAAGTGCAACAACATGGCAGCTTTCACAGCTTTTTCCTTGGCACCATCCCTATACCTAGGCTGATTTATCTGCCTAGGGTTAGGGTTAGGCTTCAGCCTAGGGCTTGGATTTCTTTAACCAGGAAGCCCTGAGTTCCAGGCTTACTTCATCTGCCAAAGGCATCCCAAAGGGAGTGCAGAAGTGCCACAACATGGCTGCTTTCACGGCTTTTCCCTTAGGAAGAACCCTAATACCCGGCTGATTTACCTTCCTAGGGTTACTGTTAGGCTTAGGCCTAGGACTTTTAAAACCAGGAAGCCCTGGGCTCCAGGCACACTGCAGCTGCGAAAGGCATCCCAAGGGGAGCGCAAAAGTGACGCAACTTGGCTGCCACCACTGATATTTCCATGAGACCATCCCGAACCATAGGCTGATTTTCCTTCCTAGGGTTAAGGTTTGAGTTACGCCTAGGGTAAGGGCTCTATTAACCAGAAAGCCCTGAGTTCCAAGAACACAGCAGCTGCGAAGGACTAGCCAAGAAGAGCGCAAAAGTAGCACAACATGCCTGCCTCCACAGCTTTTTCCTTGGGGACATGCCTAATTCCTGGCTGATTTGCCTTTCTCGTCTTAGGGTTGGGGTTCGGCCTAGGGCTAGGATTTTTAAAATCAGGAAGCCCTGAGTTCCAGGCACACTGGAGCTGTGAAAGGCATCCAAAAGGGAGTGCAAAAGTGCCACAACATGGCTGCTTTCACGGCTTTTTCCTTGGCAAGAAGCCTAACACCAGGCTGATTTACCTTCCCAGGGTTACTGTTAGGCTTAGGCCTAGGGCTAGGATTTTTAAAACTAGGAAGCCCTGGGCTCCAGGCACACTGCAGCTGTTCAAGGCATCCCAAGGGGAGTACAAAAGTGCAACAACATGGCAGCTTTCACAGCTTTTTCCTTGGCACCATCCCTATACCTAGGCTGATTTATCTGCCTAGGGTTAGGGTTAGGGTTCAGCCTAGGGCTTGGATTTCTTTAACCAGGAAGCCCTGAGTTCCAGGCTTACTTCATCTGCCAAAGGCATCCCAAAGGGAGTGCAGAAGTGCCACAACATGGCTGCTTTCACGGCTTTTCCCTTAGGAAGAACCCTAATACCCGGCTGATTTACCTTCCTAGGGTTACTGTTAGGCTTAGGCCTAGGACTTTTAAAACCAGGAAGCCCTGGGCTCCAGGCACACTGCAGCTGCGAAAGGCATCCCAAGGGGAGCGCAAAAGTGACGCAACTTGGCTGCCACCACTGATATTTCCATGAGACCATCCCGAACCATAGGCTGATTTTCCTTCCTAGGCTTAAGGTTTGAGTTACGCCTAGGGTAAGGGCTCTATTAACCAGAAAGCCCTGAGTTGCAAGAACACAGCAGCTGCGAAGGACTAGCCAAGAAGAGCGCAAAAGTAGCACAACATGCCTGCCTCCACAGCTTTTTCCTTGGGGACATGCCTAATTCCTGGCTGATTTGCCTTTCTCGTCTTAGGGTTGGGGTTCGGCCTAGGGCTAGGATTTTTAAAATCAGGAAGCCCTGAGTTCCAGGCACACTGGAGCTGTGAAAGGCATCCAAAAGGGAGTGCAAAAGTGCCACAACATGGCTGCTTTCACGGCTTTTTCCTTGGCAAGAAGCCTAACACCAGGCTGATTTACCTTCCCAGGGTTACTGTTAGGCTTAGGCCTAGGGCTAGGATTTTTGCAACTAGGAAGCCCTGGGCTCCAGGCACACTGCAGCTGTTCAAGGCATCCCAAGGGGAGTACAAAAGTGCAACAACATGGCAGCTTTCACAGCTTTTTCCTTGGCACCATCCCTATACCTAGGCTGATTTATCTGCCTAGGGTTAGGGTTAGGGTTCAGCCTAGGGCTTGGATTTCTTTAACCAGGAAGCCCTGAGTTCCAGGCTTACTTCATCTGCCAAAGGCATCCCAAAGGGAGTGCAGAAGTGCCACAACATGGCTGCTTTCACGGCTTTTCCCTTAGGAAGAACCCTAATACCCGGCTGATTTACCTTCCTAGGGTTACTGTTAGGCTTAGGCCTAGGACTTTTAAAACCAGGAAGCCCTGGGCTCCAGGCACACTGCAGCTGCGAAAGGCATCCCAAGGGGAGCGCAAAAGTGACGCAACTTGGCTGCCACCACTGATATTTCCATGAGACCATCCCGAACCATAGGTTGATTTTCCTTCCTAGGGTTAAGGTTTGAGTTACGCCTAGGGTAAGGGCTCTATTAACCAGAAAGCCCTGAGTTCCAAGAACACAGCAGCTGCGAAGGACTAGCCAAGAAGAGCGCAAAAGTAGCACAACATGCCTGCCTCCACAGCTTTTTCCTTGGGGACATGCCTAATTCCTGGCTGATTTGCCTTTCTCGTCTTAGGGTTGGGGTTCGGCCTAGGGCTAGGATTTTTAAAATCAGGAAGCCCTGAGTTCCAGGCACACTGCAGCTGTGAAAGGCATCCAAAAGGGAGTGCAAAAGTGCCACAACATGGCTGCTTTCACGGCTTTTTCCTTGGCAAGAAGCCTAACACCAGGCTGATTTACCTTCCCAGGGTTACTGTTAGGCTTAGGCCTAGGGCTAGGATTTTTGAAACTAGGAAGCCCTGGGCTCCAGGCACACTGCAGCTGTTCAAGGCATCCCAAGGGGAGTACAAAAGTGCAACAACATGGCAGCTTTCACAGCTTTTTCCTTGGCACCATCCCTATACCTAGGCTGATTTATCTGCCTAGGGTTAGGGTTAGGGTTCAGCCTAGGGCTTGGATTTCTTTAACCAGGAAGCCCTGAGTTCCAGGCTTACTTCATCTGCCAAAGGCATCCCAAAGGGAGTGCAGAAGTGCCACAACATGGCTGCTTTCACGGCTTTTCCCTTAGGAAGAACCCTAATACCCGGCTGATTTACCTTCCTAGGGTTACTGTTAGGCTTAGGCCTAGGACTTTTAAAACCAGGAAGCCCTGGGCTCCAGGCACACTGCAGCTGCGAAAGGCATCCCAAGGGGAGCGCAAAAGTGACGCAACTTGGCTGCCACCACTGATATTTCCATGAGACCATCCCGAACCATAGGCTGATTTTCCTTCCTAGGCTTAAGGTTTGAGTTACGCCTAGGGTAAGGGCTCTATTAACCAGAAAGCCCTGAGTTGCAAGAACACAGCAGCTGCGAAGGACTAGCCAAGAAGAGCGCAAAAGTAGCACAACATGCCTGCCTCCACAGCTTTTTCCTTGGGGACATGCCTAATTCCTGGCTGATTTGCCTTTCTCGTCTTAGGGTTGGGGTTCGGCCTAGGGCTGGATTTTTAAAATCAGGAAGCCCTGAGTTCCAGGCACACTGGAGCTGTGAAAGGCATCCAAAAGGGAGTGCAAAAGTGCCACAACATGGCTGCTTTCACGGCTTTTTCCTTGGCAAGAAGCCTAACACCAGGCTGATTTACTTTCCCAGGGTTACTGTTAGGCTTAGGCCTAGGGCTAGGATTTTTGAAACTAGGAAGCCCTGGGCTCCAGGCACACTGCAGCTGTTCAGGGCATCCCAAGGGGAGTACAAAAGTGCAACAACATGGCAGCTTTCACAGCTTTTTCCTTGGCACCATCCCTATACCTAGGCTGATTTATCTGCCTAGGGTTAGGGTTAGGGTTCAGCCTAGGGCTTGGATTTCTTTAACCAGGAAGCCCTGAGTTCCAGGCTTACTTCATCTGCCAAAGGCATCCCAAAGGGAGTGCAGAAGTGCCACAACATGGCTGCTTTCACGGCTTTTCCCTTAGGAAGAACCCTAATACCCGGCTGATTTACCTTCCTAGGGTTACTGTTAGGCTTAGGCCTAGGACTTTTAAAACCAGGAAGCCCTGGGCTCCAGGCACACTGCAGCTGCGAAAGGCATCCCAAGGGGAGCGCAAAAGTGACGCAACTTGGCTGCCACCACTGATATTTCCATGAGACCATCCCGAACCATAGGCTGATTTTCCTTCCTAGGCTTAGGGTTTGAGTTACGCCTAGGGTAAGGGCTCTATTAACCAGAAAGCCCTGAGTTCCAAGAACACAGCAGCTGCGAAGGACTAGCCAAGAAGAGCGCAAAAGTAGCACAACATGCCTGCCTCCACAGCTTTTTCCTGGGGGACATGCCTAATTCCTGGCTGATTTGCCTTTCTCGTCTTAGGGTTGGGGTTCGGCCTAGGGCTAGGATTTTTAAAATCAGGAAGCCCTGAGTTCCAGGCACACTGGAGCTGTGAAAGGCATCCAAAAGGGAGTGCAAAAGTGCCACAACATGGCTGCTTTCACGGCTTTTTCCTTGGCAAGAAGCCTAACACCAGGCTGATTTACTTTCCCAGGGTTACTGTTAGGCTTAGGCCTAGGGCTAGGATTTTTGAAACTAGGAAGCCCTGGGCTCCAGGCACACTGCAGCTGTTCAAGGCATCCCAAGGGGAGTACAAAAGTGCAACAACATGGCAGCTTTCACAGCTTTTTCCTTGGCACCATCCCTATACCTAGGCTGATTTATCTGCCTAGGGTTAGGGTTAGGGTTCAGCCTAGGGCTTGGATTTCTTTAACCAGGAAGCCCTGAGTTCCAGGCTTACTTCATCTGCCAAAGGCATCCCAAAGGGAGTGCAGAAGTGCCACAACATGGCTGCTTTCACGGCTTTTCCCTTAGGAAGAACCCTAATACCCGGCTGATTTACCTTCCTAGGGTTACTGTTAGGCTTAGGCCTAGGACTTTTAAAACCAGGAAGCCCTGGGCTCCAGGCACACTGCAGCTGCGAAAGGCATCCCAAGGGGAGCGCAAAAGTGACGCAACTTGGCTGCCACCACTGATATTTCCATGAGACCATCCCGAACCATAGGCTGATTTTCCTTCCTAGGGTTAAGGTTTGAGTTACGCCTAGGGTAAGGGCTCTATTAACCAGAAAGCCCTGAGTTGCAAGAACACAGCAGCTGCGAAGGACTAGCCAAGAAGAGCGCAAAAGTAGCACAACATGCCTGCCTCCACAGCTTTTTCCTTGGGGACATGCCTAATTCCTGGCTGATTTGCCTTTCTCGTCTTAGGGTTGGGGTTCGGCCTAGGGCTAGGATTTTTAAAATCAGGAAGCCCTGAGTTCCAGGCCCACTGGAGCTGTGAAAGGCATCCAAAAGGGAGTGCAAAAGTGCCACAACATGGCTGCTTTCACGGCTTTTTCCTTGGCAAGAAGCCTAACACCAGGCTGATTTACCTTCCCAGGGTTACTGTTAGGCTTAGGCCTAGGGCTAGGATTTTTGAAACTAGGAAGCCCTGGGCTCCAGGCGCACTGCAGCTGTTCAAGGCATCCCAAGGGGAGTACAAAAGTGCAACAACATGGCAGCTTTCACAGCTTTTTCCTTGGCACCATCCCTATACCTAGGCTGATTTATCTGCCTAGGGTTAGGGTTAGGGTTCAGCCTAGGGCTTGGATTTCTTTAACCAGGAAGCCCTGAGTTCCAGGCTTACTTCATCTGCCAAAGGCATCCCAAAGGGAGTGCAGAAGTGCCACAACATGGCTGCTTTCACGGCTTTTCCCTTAGGAAGAACCCTAATACCCGGCTGATTTACCTTCCTAGGGTTACTGTTAGGCTTAGGCCTAGGACTTTTAAAACCAGGAAGCCCTGGGCTCCAGGCACACTGCAGCTGCAAAAGGCATCCCAAGGGGAGCGCAAAAGTGACGCAACTTGGCTGCCACCACTGATATTTCCATGAGACCATCCCGAACCATAGGCTGATTTTCCTTCCTAGGCTTAAGGTTTGAGTTACGCCTAGGGTAAGGGCTCTATTAACCAGAAAGCCCTGAGTTGCAAGAACACAGCAGCTGCGAAGGACTAGCCAAGAAGAGCGCAAAAGTAGCACAACATGCCTGCCTCCACAGCTTTTTCCTTGGGGACATGCCTAATTCCTGGCTGATTTGCCTTTCTCGTCTTAGGGTTGGGGTTCGGCCTAGGGCTAGGATTTTTAAAATCAGGAAGCCCTGAGTTCCAGGCACACTGGAGCTGTGAAAGGCATCCAAAAGGGAGTGCAAAAGTGCCACAACATGGCTGCTTTCACGGCTTTTTCCTTGGCAAGAAGCCTAACACCAGGCTGATTTACCTTCCCAGGGTTACTGTTAGGCTTAGGCCTAGGGCTAGGATTTTTAAAACTAGGAAGCCCTTAGCTCCAGGCACACTGCAGCTGTTCAAGGCATCCCAAGGGGAGTACAAAAGTGCAACAACATGGCAGCTTTCACAGCTTTTTCCTTGGCACCATCCCTATACCTAGGCTGATTTATCTGCCTAGGGTTAGGGTTAGGGTTCAGCCTAGGGCTTGGATTTCTTTAACCAGGAAGCCCTGAGTTCCAGGCTTACTTCATCTGCCAAAGGCATCCCAAAGGGAGTGCAGAAGTGCCACAACATGGCTGCTTTCACGGCTTTTCCCTTAGGAAGAACCCTAATACCCGGCTGATTTACCTTCCTAGGGTTACTGTTAGGCTTAGGCCTAGGACTTTTAAAACCAGGAAGCCCTGGGCTCCAGGCACACTGCAGCTGCGAAAGGCATCCAAAAGGGAGTGCAAAAGTGCCACAACATGGCTGCTTTCACGGCTTTTTCCTTGGCAAGAAGCCTAACACCAGGCTGATTTACCTTCCCAGGGTTACTGTTAGGCTTAGGCCTAGGGCTAGGATTTTTGAAACTAGGAAGCCCTGGGCTCCAGGCACACTGCAGCTGTTCAAGGCATCCCAAGGGGAGTGCAAAAGTGCCACAACATGGCTGCTTTCACGGCTTTTTCCTTGGCAAGAAGCCTAACACCAGGCTGATTTACTTTCCCAGGGTTACTGTTAGGCTTAGGCCTAGGGCTAGGATTTTTGAAACTAGGAAGCCCTGGGCTCCAGTCGCACTGCAGCTGTTCAAGGCATCCCAAGGGGAGTACAAAAGTGCAACAACATGGCAGCTTTCACAGCTTTTTCCTTGGCACCATCCCTATACCTAGGCTGATTTATCTGCCTAGGGTTAGGGTTAGGGTTCAGCCTAGGGCTTGGATTTCTTTAACCAGGAAGCCCTGAGTTCCAGGCTTACTTCATCTGCCAAAGGCATCCCAAAGGGAGTGCAGAAGTGCCACAACATGGCTGCTTTCACGGCTTTTCCCTTAGGAAGAACCCTAATACCCGGCTGATTTACCTTCCTAGGGTTACTGTTAGGCTTAGGCCTAGGACTTTTAAAACCAGGAAGCCCTGGGCTCCAGGCACACTGCAGCTGCGAAAGGCATCCCAAGGGGAGCGCAAAAGTGACGCAACTTGGCTGCCACCACTGATATTTCCATGAGACCATCCCGAACCATAGGCTGATTTTCCTTCCTAGGCTTAAGGTTTGAGTTACGCCTAGGGTAAGGGCTCTATTAACCAGAAAGCCCTGAGTTGCAAGAACACAGCAGCTGCGAAGGACTAGCCAAGAAGAGCGCAAAAGTAGCACAACATGCCTGCCTCCACAGCTTTTTCCTTGGGGACATGCCTAATTCCTGGCTGATTTGCCTTTCTCGTCTTAGGGTTGGGGTTCGGCCTAGGGCTAGGATTTTTAAAATCAGGAAGCCCTGAGTTCCAGGCACACTGGAGCTGTGAAAGGCATCCAAAAGGGAGTGCAAAAGTGCCACAACATGGCTGCTTTCACGGCTTTTTCCTTGGCAAGAAGCCTAACACCAGGCTGATTTACCTTCCCAGGGTTACTGTTAGGCTTAGGCCTAGGGCTAGGATTTTTGAAACTAGGAAGCCCTGGGCTCCAGGCACACTGCAGCTGTTCAAGGCATCCCAAGGGGAGTACAAAAGTGCAACAACATGGCAGCTTTCACAGCTTTTTCCTTGGCACCATCCCTATACCTAGGCTGATTTATCTGCCTAGGGTTAGGGTTAGGGTTCAGCCTAGGGCTTGGATTTCTTTAACCAGGAAGCCCTGAGTTCCAGGCTTACTTCATCTGCCAAAGGCATCCCAAAGGGAGTGCAGAAGTGCCACAACATGGCTGCTTTCACGGCTTTTCCCTTAGGAAGAACCCTAATACCCGGCTGATTTACCTTCCTAGGGTTACTGTTAGGCTTAGGCCTAGGACTTTTAAAACCAGGAAGCCCTGGGCTCCAGGCACACTGCAGCTGCGAAAGGCATCCCAAGGGGAGCGCAAAAGTGACGCAACTTGGCTGCCACCACTGATATTTCCATGAGACCATCCCGAACCATAGGCTGATTTTCCTTCCTAGGCTTAAGGTTTGAGTTACGCCTAGGTTAAGGGCTCTATTAACCAGAAAGCCCTGAGTTGCAAGAACACAGCAGCTGCGAAGGACTAGCCAAGAAGAGCGCAAAGTACCACAACATGCCTGCCTCCACAGCTTTTTCCTTGGGGACATGCCTAATTCCTGGCTGATTTGCCTTTCTCGTCTTAGGGTTGGGGTTCGGCCTAGGGCTAGGATTTTTAAAATCAGGAAGCCCTGAGTTCCAGGCACACTGGAGCTGTGAAAGGCATCCAAAAGGGAGTGCAAAAGTGCCACAACATGGCAGCTTTCACGGCTTTTTCCTTGGCAAGAAGCCTAACACCAGGCTGATTTACCTTCCCAGGGTTACTGTTAGGCTTAGGCCTAGGGCTAGGATTTTTAAAACTAGGAAGCCCTTAGCTCCAGGCACACTGCAGCTGTTCAAGGCATCCCAAGGGGAGTACAAAAGTGCAACAACATGGCAGCTTTCACAGCTTTTTCCTTGGCACCATCCCTATACCTAGGCTGATTTATCTGCCTAGGGTTAGGGTTAGGCTTCAGCCTAGGGCTTGGATTTCTTTAACCAGGAAGCCCTGAGTTCCAGGCTTACTTCATCTGCCAAAGGCATCCCAAAGGGAGTGCAGAAGTGCCACAACATGGCTGCTTTCACGGCTTTTCCCTTAGGAAGAACCCTAATACCCGGCTGATTTACCTTCCTAGGGTTACTGTTAGGCTTAGGCCTAGGACTTTTAAAACCAGGAAGCCCTGGGCTCCAGGCACACTGCAGCTGCGAAAGGCATCCCAAGGGGAGCGCAAAAGTGACGCAACTTGGCTGCCACCACTGATATTTCCATGAGACCATCCCGAACCATAGGCTGATTTTCCTTCCTAGGCTTAAGGTTTGAGTTACGCCTAGGGTAAGGGCTCTATTAACCAGAAAGCCCTGAGTTGCAAGAACACAGCAGCTGCGAAGGACTAGCCAAGAAGAGCGCAAAAGTAGCACAACATGCCTGCCTCCACAGCTTTTTCCTTGGGGACATGCCTAATTCCTGGCTGATTTGCCTTTCTCGTCTTAGGGTTGGGGTTCGGCCTAGGGCTGGATTTTTAAAATCAGGAAGCCCTGAGTTCCAGGCACACTGGAGCTGTGAAAGGCATCCAAAAGGGAGTGCAAAAGTGCCACAACATGGCTGCTTTCACGGCTTTTTCCTTGGCAAGAAGCCTAACACCAGGCTGATTTACTTTCCCAGGGTTACTGTTAGGCTTAGGCCTAGGGCTAGGATTTTTGAAACTAGGAAGCCCTGGGCTCCAGGCACACTGCAGCTGTTCAGGGCATCCCAAGGGGAGTACAAAAGTGCAACAACATGGCAGCTTTCACAGCTTTTTCCTTGGCACCATCCCTATACCTAGGCTGATTTATCTGCCTAGGGTTAGGGTTAGGGTTCAGCCTAGGGCTTGGATTTCTTTAACCAGGAAGCCCTGAGTTCCAGGCTTACTTCATCTGCCAAAGGCATCCCAAAGGGAGTGCAGAAGTGCCACAACATGGCTGCTTTCACGGCTTTTCCCTTAGGAAGAACCCTAATACCCGGCTGATTTACCTTCCTAGGGTTACTGTTAGGCTTAGGCCTAGGACTTTTAAAACCAGGAAGCCCTGGGCTCCAGGCACACTGCAGCTGCGAAAGGCATCCCAAGGGGAGCGCAAAAGTGACGCAACTTGGCTGCCACCACTGATATTTCCATGAGACCATCCCGAACCATAGGCTGATTTTCCTTCCTAGGCTTAGGGTTTGAGTTACGCCTAGGGTAAGGGCTCTATTAACCAGAAAGCCCTGAGTTCCAAGAACACAGCAGCTGCGAAGGACTAGCCAAGAAGAGCGCAAAAGTAGCACAACATGCCTGCCTCCACAGCTTTTTCCTGGGGGACATGCCTAATTCCTGGCTGATTTGCCTTTCTCGTCTTAGGGTTGGGGTTCGGCCTAGGGCTAGGATTTTTAAAATCAGGAAGCCCTGAGTTCCAGGCACACTGGAGCTGTGAAAGGCATCCAAAAGGGAGTGCAAAAGTGCCACAACATGGCTGCTTTCACGGCTTTTTCCTTGGCAAGAAGCCTAACACCAGGCTGATTTACTTTCCCAGGGTTACTGTTAGGCTTAGGCCTAGGGCTAGGATTTTTGAAACTAGGAAGCCCTGGGCTCCAGGCACACTGCAGCTGTTCAAGGCATCCCAAGGGGAGTACAAAAGTGCAACAACATGGCAGCTTTCACAGCTTTTTCCTTGGCACCATCCCTATACCTAGGCTGATTTATCTGCCTAGGGTTAGGGTTAGGGTTCAGCCTAGGGCTTGGATTTCTTTAACCAGGAAGCCCTGAGTTCCAGGCTTACTTCATCTGCCAAAGGCATCCCAAAGGGAGTGCAGAAGTGCCACAACATGGCTGCTTTCACGGCTTTTCCCTTAGGAAGAACCCTAATACCCGGCTGATTTACCTTCCTAGGGTTACTGTTAGGCTTAGGCCTAGGACTTTTAAAACCAGGAAGCCCTGGGCTCCAGGCACACTGCAGCTGCGAAAGGCATCCCAAGGGGAGCGCAAAAGTGACGCAACTTGGCTGCCACCACTGATATTTCCATGAGACCATCCCGAACCATAGGCTGATTTTCCTTCCTAGGGTTAAGGTTTGAGTTACGCCTAGGGTAAGGGCTCTATTAACCAGAAAGCCCTGAGTTGCAAGAACACAGCAGCTGCGAAGGACTAGCCAAGAAGAGCGCAAAAGTAGCACAACATGCCTGCCTCCACAGCTTTTTCCTTGGGGACATGCCTAATTCCTGGCTGATTTGCCTTTCTCGTCTTAGGGTTGGGGTTCGGCCTAGGGCTAGGATTTTTAAAATCAGGAAGCCCTGAGTTCCAGGCCCACTGGAGCTGTGAAAGGCATCCAAAAGGGAGTGCAAAAGTGCCACAACATGGCTGCTTTCACGGCTTTTTCCTTGGCAAGAAGCCTAACACCAGGCTGATTTACCTTCCCAGGGTTACTGTTAGGCTTAGGCCTAGGGCTAGGATTTTTGAAACTAGGAAGCCCTGGGCTCCAGGCGCACTGCAGCTGTTCAAGGCATCCCAAGGGGAGTACAAAAGTGCAACAACATGGCAGCTTTCACAGCTTTTTCCTTGGCACCATCCCTATACCTAGGCTGATTTATCTGCCTAGGGTTAGGGTTAGGGTTCAGCCTAGGGCTTGGATTTCTTTAACCAGGAAGCCCTGAGTTCCAGGCTTACTTCATCTGCCAAAGGCATCCCAAAGGGAGTGCAGAAGTGCCACAACATGGCTGCTTTCACGGCTTTTCCCTTAGGAAGAACCCTAATACCCGGCTGATTTACCTTCCTAGGGTTACTGTTAGGCTTAGGCCTAGGACTTTTAAAACCAGGAAGCCCTGGGCTCCAGGCACACTGCAGCTGCAAAAGGCATCCCAAGGGGAGCGCAAAAGTGACGCAACTTGGCTGCCACCACTGATATTTCCATGAGACCATCCCGAACCATAGGCTGATTTTCCTTCCTAGGCTTAAGGTTTGAGTTACGCCTAGGGTAAGGGCTCTATTAACCAGAAAGCCCTGAGTTGCAAGAACACAGCAGCTGCGAAGGACTAGCCAAGAAGAGCGCAAAAGTAGCACAACATGCCTGCCTCCACAGCTTTTTCCTTGGGGACATGCCTAATTCCTGGCTGATTTGCCTTTCTCGTCTTAGGGTTGGGGTTCGGCCTAGGGCTAGGATTTTTAAAATCAGGAAGCCCTGAGTTCCAGGCACACTGGAGCTGTGAAAGGCATCCAAAAGGGAGTGCAAAAGTGCCACAACATGGCAGCTTTCACGGCTTTTTCCTTGGCAAGAAGCCTAACACCAGGCTGATTTACCTTCCCAGGGTTACTGTTAGGCTTAGGCCTAGGGCTAGGATTTTTAAAACTAGGAAGCCCTTAGCTCCAGGCACACTGCAGCTGTTCAAGGCATCCCAAGGGGAGTACAAAAGTGCAACAACATGGCAGCTTTCACAGCTTTTTCCTTGGCACCATCCCTATACCTAGGCTGATTTATCTGCCTAGGGTTAGGGTTAGGCTTCAGCCTAGGGCTTGGATTTCTTTAACCAGGAAGCCCTGAGTTCCAGGCTTACTTCATCTGCCAAAGGCATCCCAAAGGGAGTGCAGAAGTGCCACAACATGGCTGCTTTCACGGCTTTTCCCTTAGGAAGAACCCTAATACCCGGCTGATTTACCTTCCTAGGGTTACTGTTAGGCTTAGGCCTAGGACTTTTAAAACCAGGAAGCCCTGGGCTCCAGGCACACTGCAGCTGCGAAAGGCATCCAAAAGGGAGTGCAAAAGTGCCACAACATGGCTGCTTTCACGGCTTTTTCCTTGGCAAGAAGCCTAACACCAGGCTGATTTACCTTCCCAGGGTTACTGTTAGGCTTAGGCCTAGGGCTAGGATTTTTGAAACTAGGAAGCCCTGGGCTCCAGGCACACTGCAGCTGTTCAAGGCATCCCAAGGGGAGTGCAAAAGTGCCACAACATGGCTGCTTTCACGGCTTTTTCCTTGGCAAGAAGCCTAACACCAGGCTGATTTACTTTCCCAGGGTTACTGTTAGGCTTAGGCCTAGGGCTAGGATTTTTGAAACTAGGAAGCCCTGGGCTCCAGTCGCACTGCAGCTGTTCAAGGCATCCCAAGGGGAGTACAAAAGTGCAACAACATGGCAGCTTTCACAGCTTTTTCCTTGGCACCATCCCTATACCTAGGCTGATTTATCTGCCTAGGGTTAGGGTTAGGGTTCAGCCTAGGGCTTGGATTTCTTTAACCAGGAAGCCCTGAGTTCCAGGCTTACTTCATCTGCCAAAGGCATCCCAAAGGGAGTGCAGAAGTGCCACAACATGGCTGCTTTCACGGCTTTTCCCTTAGGAAGAACCCTAATACCCGGCTGATTTACCTTCCTAGGGTTACTGTTAGGCTTAGGCCTAGGACTTTTAAAACCAGGAAGCCCTGGGCTCCAGGCACACTGCAGCTGCGAAAGGCATCCCAAGGGGAGCGCAAAAGTGACGCAACTTGGCTGCCACCACTGATATTTCCATGAGACCATCCCGAACCATAGGCTGATTTTCCTTCCTAGGCTTAAGGTTTGAGTTACGCCTAGGGTAAGGGCTCTATTAACCAGAAAGCCCTGAGTTGCAAGAACACAGCAGCTGCGAAGGACTAGCCAAGAAGAGCGCAAAAGTAGCACAACATGCCTGCCTCCACAGCTTTTTCCTTGGGGACATGCCTAATTCCTGGCTGATTTGCCTTTCTCGTCTTAGGGTTGGGGTTCGGCCTAGGGCTAGGATTTTTAAAATCAGGAAGCCCTGAGTTCCAGGCACACTGGAGCTGTGAAAGGCATCCAAAAGGGAGTGCAAAAGTGCCACAACATGGCTGCTTTCACGGCTTTTTCCTTGGCAAGAAGCCTAACACCAGGCTGATTTACCTTCCCAGGGTTACTGTTAGGCTTAGGCCTAGGGCTAGGATTTTTGAAACTAGGAAGCCCTGGGCTCCAGGCACACTGCAGCTGTTCAAGGCATCCCAAGGGGAGTACAAAAGTGCAACAACATGGCAGCTTTCACAGCTTTTTCCTTGGCACCATCCCTATACCTAGGCTGATTTATCTGCCTAGGGTTAGGGTTAGGGTTCAGCCTAGGGCTTGGATTTCTTTAACCAGGAAGCCCTGAGTTCCAGGCTTACTTCATCTGCCAAAGGCATCCCAAAGGGAGTGCAGAAGTGCCACAACATGGCTGCTTTCATGGCTTTTCCCTTAGGAAGAACCCTAATACCCGGCTGATTTACCTTCCTAGGGTTACTGTTAGGCTTAGGCCTAGGACTTTTAAAACCAGGAAGCCCTGGGCTCCAGGCACACTGCAGCTGCGAAAGGCATCCCAAGGGGAGCGCAAAAGTGACGCAACTTGGCTGCCACCACTGATATTTCCATGAGACCATCCCGAACCATAGGCTGATTTTCCTTCCTAGGCTTAAGGTTTGAGTTACGCCTAGGTTAAGGGCTCTATTAACCAGAAAGCCCTGAGTTGCAAGAACACAGCAGCTGCGAAGGACTAGCCAAGAAGAGCGCAAAGTACCACAACATGCCTGCCTCCACAGCTTTTTCCTTGGGGACATGCCTAATTCCTGGCTGATTTGCCTTTCTCGTCTTAGGGTTGGGGTTCGGCCTAGGGCTAGGATTTTTAAAATCAGGAAGCCCTGAGTTCCAGGCACACTGGAGCTGTGAAAGGCATCCAAAAGGGAGTGCAAAAGTGCCACAACATGGCAGCTTTCACGGCTTTTTCCTTGGCAAGAAGCCTAACACCAGGCTGATTTACCTTCCCAGGGTTACTGTTAGGCTTAGGCCTAGGGCTAGGATTTTTAAAACTAGGAAGCCCTTAGCTCCAGGCACACTGCAGCTGTTCAAGGCATCCCAAGGGGAGTACAAAAGTGCAACAACATGGCAGCTTTCACAGCTTTTTCCTTGGCACCATCCCTATACCTAGGCTGATTTATCTGCCTAGGGTTAGGGTTAGGCTTCAGCCTAGGGCTTGGATTTCTTTAACCAGGAAGCCCTGAGTTCCAGGCTTACTTCATCTGCCAAAGGCATCCCAAAGGGAGTGCAGAAGTGCCACAACATGGCTGCTTTCACGGCTTTTCCCTTAGGAAGAACCCTAATACCCGGCTGATTTACCTTCCTAGGGTTACTGTTAGGCTTAGGCCTAGGACTTTTAAAACCAGGAAGCCCTGGGCTCCAGGCACACTGCAGCTGCAAAAGGCATCCCAAGGGGAGCGCAAAAGTGACGCAACTTGGCTGCCACCACTGATATTTCCATGAGACCATCCCGAACCATAGGCTGATTTTCCTTCCTAGGCTTAAGGTTTGAGTTACGCCTAGGGTAAGGGCTCTATTAACCAGAAAGCCCTGAGTTGCAAGAACACAGCAGCTGCGAAGGACTAGCCAAGAAGAGCGCAAAAGTAGCACAACATGCCTGCCTCCACAGCTTTTTCCTTGGGGACATGCCTAATTCCTGGCTGATTTGCCTTTCTCGTCTTAGGGTTGGGGTTCGGCCTAGGGCTAGGATTTTTAAAATCAGGAAGCCCTGAGTTCCAGGCACACTGGAGCTGTGAAAGGCATCCAAAAGGGAGTGCAAAAGTGCCACAACATGGCTGCTTTCACGGCTTTTTCCTTGGCAAGAAGCCTAACACCAGGCTGATTTACCTTCCCAGGGTTACTGTTAGGCTTAGGCCTAGGGCTAGGATTTTTGAAACTAGGAAGCCCTGGGCTCCAGGCACACTGCAGCTGTTCAAGGCATCCCAAGGGGAGTACAAAAGTGCAACAACATGGCAGCTTTCACAGCTTTTTCCTTGGCACCATCCCTATACCTAGGCTGATTTATCTGCCTAGGGTTAGGGTTAGGGTTCAGCCTAGGGCTTGGATTTCTTTAACCAGGAAGCCCTGAGTTCCAGGCTTACTTCATCTGCCAAAGGCATCCCAAAGGGAGTGCAGAAGTGCCACAACATGGCTGCTTTCACGGCTTTTCCCTTAGGAAGAACCCTAATACCCGGCTGATTTACCTTCCTAGGGTTACTGTTAGGCTTAGGCCTAGGACTTTTAAAACCAGGAAGCCCTGGGCTCCAGGCACACTGCAGCTGCGAAAGGCATCCCAAGGGGAGCGCAAAAGTGACGCAACTTGGCTGCCACCACTGATATTTCCATGAGACCATCCCGAACCATAGGCTGATTTTCCTTCCTAGGGTTAAGGTTTGAGTTACGCCTAGGGTAAGGGCTCTATTAACCAGAAAGCCCTGAGTTCCAAGAACACAGCAGCTGCGAAGGACTAGCCAAGAAGAGCGCAAAAGTAGCACAACATGCCTGCCTCCACAGCTTTTTCCTTGGGGACATGCCTAATTCCTGGCTGATTTGCCTTTCTCGTCTTAGGGTTGGGGTTCGGCCTAGGGCTAGGATTTTTAAAATCAGGAAGCCCTGAGTTCCAGGCACACTGGAGCTGTGAAAGGCATCCAAAAGGGAGTGCAAAAGTGCCACAACATGGCTGCTTTCACGGCTTTTTCCTTGGCAAGAAGCCTAACACCAGGCTGATTTACCTTCCCAGGGTTACTGTTAGGCTTAGGCCTAGGGCTAGGATTTTTGCAACTAGGAAGCCCTGGGCTCCAGGCACACTGCAGCTGTTCAAGGCATCCCAAGGGGAGTACAAAAGTGCAACAACATGGCAGCTTTCACAGCTTTTTCCTTGGCACCATCCCTATACCTAGGCTGATTTATCTGCCTAGGGTTAGGGTTAGGGTTCAGCCTAGGGCTTGGATTTCTTTAACCAGGAAGCCCTGAGATCCAGGCTTACTTCATCTGCCAAAGGCATCCCAAAGGGAGTGCAGAAGTGCCACAACATGGCTGCTTTCACGGCTTTTCCCTTAGGAAGAACCCTAATACCCGGCTGATTTACCTTCCTAGGGTTACTGTTAGGCTTAGGCCTAGGACTTTTAAAACCAGGAAGCCCTGGGCTCCAGGCACACTGCAGCTGCGAAAGGCATCCAAAAGGGAGTGCAAAAGTGCCACAACATGGCTGCTTTCACGGTTTTTTCCTTGGCAAGAAGCCTAACACCAGGCTGATTTACCTTCCCAGGGTTACTGTTAGGCTTAGGCCTAGGGCTAGGATTTTTGAAACTAGGAAGCCCTGGGCTCCAGGCACACTGCAGCTGTTCAAGGCATCCCAAGGGGAGTGCAAAAGTGCCACAACATGGCTGCTTTCACGGCTTTTTCCTTGGCAAGAAGCCTAACACCAGGCTGATTTACTTTCCCAGGGTTACTGTTAGGCTTAGGCCTAGGGCTAGGATTTTTGAAACTAGGAAGCCCTGGGCTCCAGGCGCACTGCAGCTGTTCAAGGCATCCCAAGGGGAGTACAAAAGTGCAACAACATGGCAGCTTTCACAGCTTTTTCCTTGGCACCATCCCTATACCTAGGCTGATTTATCTGCCTAGGGTTAGGGTTAGGGTTCAGCCTAGGGCTTGGATTTCTTTAACCAGGAAGCCCTGAGTTCCAGGCTTACTTCATCTGCCAAAGGCATCCCAAAGGGAGTGCAGAAGTGCCACAACATGGCTGCTTTCACGGCTTTTCCCTTAGGAAGAACCCTAATACCCGGCTGATTTACCTTCCTAGGGTTACTGTTAGGCTTAGGCCTAGGACTTTTAAAACCAGGAAGCCCTGGGCTCCAGGCACACTGCAGCTGCGAAAGGCATCCCAAGGGGAGCGCAAAAGTGACGCAACTTGGCTGCCACCACTGATATTTCCATGAGACCATCCCGAACCATAGGCTGATTTTCCTTCCTAGGCTTAAGGTTTGAGTTACACCTAGGGTAAGGGCTCTATTAACCAGAAAGCCCTGAGTTGCAAGAACACAGCAGCTGCGAAGGACTAGCCAAGAAGAGCGCAAAAGTAGCACAACATGCCTGCCTCCACAGCTTTTTCCTTGGGGACATGCCTAATACCTGGCTGATTTGCCTTTCTCGTCTTAGGGTTGGGGTTCGGCCTAGGGCTAGGATTTTTAAAATCAGGAAGCCCTGAGTTCCAGGCACACTGGAGCTGTGAAAGGCATCCAAAAGGGAGTGCAAAAGTGCCACAACATGGCTGCTTTCACGGCTTTTTCCTTGGCAAGAAGCCTAACACCAGGCTGATTTACCTTCCCAGGGTTACTGTTAGGCTTAGGCCTAGGGCTAGGATTTTTGCAACTAGGAAGCCCTGGGCTCCAGGCACACTGCAGCTGTTCAAGGCATCCCAAGGGGAGTACAAAAGTGCAACAACATGGCAGCTTTCACAGCTTTTTCCTTGGCACCATCCCTATACCTAGGCTGATTTATCTGCCTAGGGTTAGGGTTAGGCTTCAGCCTAGGGCTTGGATTTCTTTAACCAGGAAGCCCTGAGTTCCAGGCTTACTTCATCTGCCAAAGGCATCCCAAAGGGAGTGCAGAAGTGCCACAACATGGCTGCTTTCACGGCTTTTCCCTTAGGAAGAACCCTAATACCCGGCTGATTTACCTTCCTAGGGTTACTGTTAGGCTTAGGCCTAGGACTTTTAAAACCAGGAAGCCCTGGGCTCCAGGCACACTGCAGCTGCGAAAGGCATCCCAAGGGGAGCGCAAAAGTGACGCAACTTGGCTGCCACCACTGATATTTCCATGAGACCATCCCGAACCATAGGCTGATTTTCCTTCCTAGGCTTAAGGTTTGAGTTACGCCTAGGGTAAGGGCTCTATTAACCAGAAAGCCCTGAGTTGCAAGAACACAGCAGCTGCGAAGGACTAGCCAAGAAGAGCGCAAAGTACCACAACATGCCTGCCTCCACAGCTTTTTCCTTGGGGACATGCCTAATTCCTGGCTGATTTGCCTTTCTCGTCTTAGGGTTGGGGTTCGGCCTAGGGCTAGGATTTTTAAAATCAGGAAGCCCTGAGTTCCAGGCACACTGGAGCTGTGAAAGGCATCCAAAAGGGAGTGCAAAAGTGCCACAACATGGCAGCTTTCACGGCTTTTTCCTTGGCAAGAAGCCTAACACCAGGCTGATTTACCTTCCCAGGGTTACTGTTAGGCTTAGGCCTAGGGCTAGGATTTTTAAAACTAGGAAGCCCTGGGCTCCAGGCACACTGCAGCTGTTCAAGGCATCCCAAGGGGAGTACAAAAGTGCAACAACATGGCAGCTTTCACAGCTTTTTCCTTGGCACCATCCCTATACCTAGGCTGATTTATCTGCCTAGGGTTAGGGTTAGGGTTCAGCCTAGGGCTTGGATTTCTTTAACCAGGAAGCCCTGAGTTCCAGGCTTACTTCATCTGCCAAAGGCATCCCAAAGGGAGTGCAGAAGTGCCACAACATGGCTGCTTTCACGGCTTTTCCCTTAGGAAGAACCCTAATACCCGGCTGATTTACCTTCCTAGGGTTACTGTTAGGCTTAGGCCTAGGACTTTTAAAACCAGGAAGCCCTGGGCTCCAGGCACACTGCAGCTGCGAAAGGCATCCCAAGGGGAGCGCAAAAGTGACGCAACTTGGCTGCCACCACTGATATTTCCATGAGACCATCCCGAACCATAGGCTGATTTTCCTTCCTAGGCTTAAGGTTTGAGTTACACCTAGGGTAAGGGCTCTATTAACCAGAAAGCCCTGAGTTCCAAGAACACAGCAGCTGCGAAGGACTAGCCAAGAAGAGCGCAAAAGTAGCACAACATGCCTGCCTCCACAGCTTTTTCCTTGGGGACATGCCTAATACCTGGCTGATTTGCCTTTCTCGTCTTAGGGTTGGGGTTCGGCCTAGGGCTAGGATTTTTAAAATCAGGAAGCCCTGAGTTCCAGGCACACTGGAGCTGTGAAAGGCATCCAAAAGGGAGTGCAAAAGTGCCACAACATGGCTGCTTTCACGGCTTTTTCCTTGGCAAGAAGCCTAACACCAGGCTGATTTACCTTCCCAGGGTTACTGTTAGGCTTAGGCCTAGGGCTAGGATTTTTGCAACTAGGAAGCCCTGGGCTCCAGGCACACTGCAGCTGTTCAAGGCATCCCAAGGGGAGTACAAAAGTGCAACAACATGGCAGCTTTCACAGCTTTTTCCTTGGCACCATCCCTATACCTAGGCTGATTTATCTGCCTAGGGTTAGGGTTAGGGTTCAGCCTAGGGCTTGGATTTCTTTAACCAGGAAGCCCTGAGTTCCAGGCTTACTTCATCTGCCAAAGGCATCCCAAAGGGAGTGCAGAAGTGCCACAACATGGCTGCTTTCACGGCTTTTCCCTTAGGAAGAACCCTAATACCCGGCTGATTTACCTTCCTAGGGTTACTGTTAGGCTTAGGCCTAGGACTTTTAAAACCAGGAAGCCCTGGGCTCCAGGCACACTGCAGCTGCGAAAGGCATCCCAAGGGGAGCGCAAAAGTGACGCAACTTGGCTGCCACCACTGATATTTCCATGAGACCATCCCGAACCATAGGCTGATTTTCCTTCCTAGGCTTAAGGTTTGAGTTACGCCTAGGGTAAGGGCTCTATTAACCAGAAAGCCCTGAGTTGCAAGAACACAGCAGCTGCGAAGGACTAGCCAAGAAGAGCGCAAAGTACCACAACATGCCTGCCTCCACAGCTTTTTCCTTGGGGACATGCCTAATTCCTGGCTGATTTGCCTTTCTCGTCTTAGGGTTGGGGTTCGGCCTAGGGCTAGGATTTTTAAAATCAGGAAGCCCTGAGTTCCAGGCACACTGGAGCTGTGAAAGGCATCCAAAAGGGAGTGCAAAAGTGCCACAACATGGCAGCTTTCACGGCTTTTTCCTTGGCAAGAAGCCTAACACCAGGCTGATTTACCTTCCCAGGGTTACTGTTAGGCTTAGGCCTAGGGCTAGGATTTTTAAAACTAGGAAGCCCTGGGCTCCAGGCACACTGCAGCTGTTCAAGGCATCCCAAGGGGAGTACAAAAGTGCAACAACATGGCAGCTTTCACAGCTTTTTCCTTGGCACCATCCCTATACCTAGGCTGATTTATCTGCCTAGGGTTAGGGTTAGGCTTCAGCCTAGGGCTTGGATTTCTTTAACCAGGAAGCCCTGAGTTCCAGGCTTACTTCATCTGCCAAAGGCATCCCAAAGGGAGTGCAGAAGTGCCACAACATGGCTGCTTTCACGGCTTTTCCCTTAGGAAGAACCCTAATACCCGGCTGATTTACCTTCCTAGGGTTACTGTTAGGCTTAGGCCTAGGACTTTTAAAACCAGGAAGCCCTGGGCTCCAGGCACACTGCAGCTGCGAAAGGCATCCCAAGGGGAGCGCAAAAGTGACGCAACTTGGCTGCCACCACTGATATTTCCATGAGACCATCCCGAACCATAGGCTGATTTTCCTTCCTAGGCTTAAGGTTTGAGTTACGCCTAGGGTAAGGGCTCTATTAACCAGAAAGCCCTGAGTTCCAAGAACACAGCAGCTGCGAAGGACTAGCCAAGAAGAGCGCAAAAGTAGCACAACATGCCTGCCTCCACAGCTTTTTCCTTGGGGACATGCCTAATACCTGGCTGATTTGCCTTTCTCGTCTTAGGGTTGGGGTTCGGCCTAGGGCTAGGATTTTTAAAATCAGGAAGCCCTGAGTTCCAGGCACACTGGAGCTGTGAAAGGCATCCAAAAGGGAGTGCAAAAGTGCCACAACATGGCTGCTTTCACGGCTTTTTCCTTGGCAAGAAGCCTAACACCAGGCTGATTTACCTTCCCAGGGTTACTGTTAGGCTTAGGCCTAGGGCTAGGATTTTTGAAACTAGGAAGCCCTGGGCTCCAGGCACACTGCAGCTGTTCAAGGCATCCCAAGGGGAGTACAAAAGTGCAACAACATGGCAGCTTTCACAGCTTTTTCCTTGGCACCATCCCTATACCTAGGCTGATTTATCTGCCTAGGGTTAGGGTTAGGGTTCAGCCTAGGGCTTGGATTTCTTTAACCAGGAAGCCCTGAGTTCCAGGCTTACTTCATCTGCCAAAGGCATCCCAAAGGGAGTGCAGAAGTGCCACAACATGGCTGCTTTCACGGCTTTTCCCTTAGGAAGAACCCTAATACCCGGCTGATTTACCTTCCTAGGGTTACTGTTAGGCTTAGGCCTAGGACTTTTAAAACCAGGAAGCCCTGGGCTCCAGGCACACTGCAGCTGCGAAAGGCATCCCAAGGGGAGCGCAAAAGTGACGCAACTTGGCTGCCACCACTGATATTTCCATGAGACCATCCCGAACCATAGGCTGATTTTCCTTCCTAGGCTTAAGGTTTGAGTTACGCCTAGGGTAAGGGCTCTATTAACCAGAAAGCCCTGAGTTGCAAGAACACAGCAGCTGCGAAGGACTAGCCAAGAAGAGCGCAAAGTACCACAACATGCCTGCCTCCACAGCTTTTTCCTTGGGGACATGCCTAATTCCTGGCTGATTTGCCTTTCTCGTCTTAGGGTTGGGGTTCGGCCTAGGGCTAGGATTTTTAAAATCAGGAAGCCCTGAGTTCCAGGCACACTGGAGCTGTGAAAGGCATCCAAAAGGGAGTGCAAAAGTGCCACAACATGGCAGCTTTCACGGCTTTTTCCTTGGCAAGAAGCCTAACACCAGGCTGATTTACCTTCCCAGGGTTACTGTTAGGCTTAGGCCTAGGGCTAGGATTTTTGAAACTAGGAAGCCCTGGGCTCCAGGCACACTGCAGCTGTTCAAGGCATCCCAAGGGGAGTACAAAAGTGCAACAACATGGCAGCTTTCACAGCTTTTTCCTTGGCACCATCCCTATACCTAGGCTGATTTATCTGCCTAGGGTTAGGGTTAGGGTTCAGCCTAGGGCTTGGATTTCTTTAACCAGGAAGCCCTGAGTTCCAGGCTTACTTCATCTGCCAAAGGCATCCCAAAGGGAGTGCAGAAGTGCCACAACATGGCTGCTTTCACGGCTTTTCCCTTAGGAAGAACCCTAATACCCGGCTGATTTACCTTCCTAGGGTTACTGTTAGGCTTAGGCCTAGGACTTTTAAAACCAGGAAGCCCTGGGCTCCAGGCACACTGCAGCTGCGAAAGGCATCCCAAGGGGAGCGCAAAAGTGACGCAACTTGGCTGCCACCACTGATATTTCCATGAGACCATCCCGAACCATAGGCTGATTTTCCTTCCTAGGCTTAAGGTTTGAGTTACGCCTAGGGTAAGGGCTCTATTAACCAGAAAGCCCTGAGTTCCAAGAACACAGCAGCTGCGAAGGACTAGCCAAGAAGAGCGCAAAAGTAGCACAACATGCCTGCCTCCACAGCTTTTTCCTTGGGGACATGCCTAATTCCTGGCTGATTTGCCTTTCTCGTCTTAGGGTTGGGGTTCGGCCTAGGGCTAGGATTTTTAAAATAAGGAAGCCCTGAGTTCCAGGCACACTGGAGCTGTGAAAGGCATCCAAAAGGGAGTGCAAAAGTGCCACAACATGGCTGCTTTCACGGCTTTTTCCTTGGCAAGAAGCCTAACACCAGGCTGATTTACCTTCCCAGGGTTACTGTTAGGCTTAGGCCTAGGGCTAGGATTTTTAAAACTAGGAAGCCCTGGGCTCCAGGCACACTGCAGCTGTTCAAGGCATCCCAAGGGGAGTACAAAAGTGCAACAACATGGCAGCTTTCACAGCTTTTTCCTTGGCACCATTCCTATACCTAGGCCTATTTATCTGCCTAGGGTTAGGGTTAGGGTTCAGCCTAGGGCTTGGATTTCTTTAACCAGGAAGCCCTGAGTTCCAGGCTTACTTCATCTGCCAAAGGCATCCCAAAGGGAGTGCAGAAGTGCCACAACATGGCTGCTTTCACGGCTTTTCCCTTAGGAAGAACCCTAATACCCGGCTGATTTACCTTCCTAGGGTTACTGTTAGGCTTAGGCCTAGGACTTTTAAAACCAGGAAGCCCTGGGCTCCAGGCACACTGCAGCTGCGAAAGGCATCCCAAGGGGAGCGCAAAAGTGACGCAACTTGGCTGCCACCACTGATATTTCCATGAGACCATCCCGAACCATAGGCTGATTTTCCTTCCTAGGCTTAAGGTTTGAGTTACGCCTAGGGTAAGGGCTCTATTAACCAGAAAGCCCTGAGTTCCAAGAACACAGCAGCTGCGAAGGACTAGCCAAGAAGAGCGCAAAAGTAGCACAACATGCCTGCCTCCACAGCTTTTTCCTTGGGGACATGCCTAATTCCTGGCTGATTTGCCTTTCTCGTCTTAGGGTTGGGGTTCGGCCTAGGGCTAGGATTTTTAAAAGCAGGAAGCCCTGAGTTCCAGGCACACTGGAGCTGTGAAAGGCATCCAAAAGGGAGTGCAAAAGTGCCACAACATGGCTGCTTTCACGGCTTTTTCCTTGGCAAGAAGCCTAACACCAGGCTGATTTACCTTCCCAGGGTTACTGTTAGGCTTAGGCCTAGGGCTAGGATTTTTGAAACTAGGAAGCCCTGGGCTCCAGGCACACTGCAGCTGTTCAAGGCATCCCAAGGGGAGTACAAAAGTGCAACAACATGGCAGCTTTCACAGCTTTTTCCTTGGCACCATCCCTATACCTAGGCTGATTTATCTGCCTAGGGTTAGGGTTAGGGTTCAGCCTAGGGCTTGGATTTCTTTAACCAGGAAGCCCTGAGTTCCAGGCTTACTTCATCTGCCAAAGGCATCCCAAAGGGAGTGCAGAAGTGCCACAACATGGCTGCTTTCACGGCTTTTCCCTTAGGAAGAACCCTAATACCCGGCTGATTTACCTTCCTAGGGTTACTGTTAGGCTTAGGCCTAGGACTTTTAAAACCAGGAAGCCCTGGGCTCCAGGCACACTGCAGCTGCGAAAGGCATCCCAAGGGGAGCGCAAAAGTGACGCAACTTGGCTGCCACCACTGATATTTCCATGAGACCATCCCGAACCATAGGCTGATTTTCCTTCCTAGGCTTAAGGTTTGAGTTACGCCTAGGGTAAGGGCTCTATTAACCAGAAAGCCCTGAGTTCCAAGAACACAGCAGCTGCGAAGGACTAGCCAAGAAGAGCGCAAAAGTAGCACAACATGCCTGCCTCCACAGCTTTTTCCTTGGGGACATGCCTAATTCCTGGCTGATTTGCCTTTCTCGTCATAGGGTTGGGGTTCGGCCTAGGGCTAGGATTTTTAAAATCAGGAAGCCCTGAGTTCCAGGCACACTGGAGCTGTGAAAGGCATCCAAAAGGGAGTGCAAAAGTGCCACAACATGGCTGCTTTCACGGCTTTTTCCTTGGCAAGAAGCCTAACACCAGGCTGATTTACCTTCCCAGGGTTACTGTTAGGCTTAGG
The DNA here is from genome assembly GCF_027887145.1 of Ammospiza caudacuta. Taxonomy (NCBI): domain Eukaryota; kingdom Metazoa; phylum Chordata; class Aves; order Passeriformes; family Passerellidae; genus Ammospiza; species Ammospiza caudacuta. The sequence goes on from NW_026682911.1 coordinate 315,842, forward strand.
CCTAGGGCTAGGATTTTTGCAACTAGGAAGCCCTGGGCTCCAGGCACACTGCAGCTGTTCAAGGCATCCCAAGGGGAGTACAAAAGTGCAACAACATGGCAGCTTTCACAGCTTTTTCCTTGGCACCATCCCTATACCTAGGCTGATTTATCTGCCTAGGGTTAGGGTTAGGGTTCAGCCTAGGGCTTGGATTTCTTTAACCAGGAAGCCCTGAGTTCCAGGCTTACTTCATCTGCCAAAGGCATCCCAAAGGGAGTGCAGAAGTGCCACAACATGGCTGCTTTCACGGCTTTTCCCTTAGGAAGAACCCTAATACCCGGCTGATTTACCTTCCTAGGGTTACTGTTAGGCTTAGGCCTAGGACTTTTAAAACCAGGAAGCCCTGGGCTCCAGGCACACTGCAGCTGCGAAAGGCATCCCAAGGGGAGCGCAAAAGTGACGCAACTTGGCTGCCACCACTGATATTTCCATGAGACCATCCCGAACCATAGGCTGATTTTCCTTCCTAGGCTTAAGGTTTGAGTTACGCCTAGGGTAAGGGCTCTATTAACCAGAAAGCCCTGAGTTCCAAGAACACAGCAGCTGCGAAGGACTAGCCAAGAAGAGCGCAAAAGTAGCACAACATGCCTGCCTCCACAGCTTTTTCCTTGGGGACATGCCTAATTCCTGGCTGATTTGCCTTTCTCGTCTTAGGGTTGGGGTTCGGCCTAGGGCTAGGATTTTTAAAATCAGGAAGCCCTGAGTTCCAGGCACACTGGAGCTGTGAAAGGCATCCAAAAGGGAGTGCAAAAGTGCCACAACATGGCTGCTTTCACGGCTTTTTCCTTGGCAAGAAGCCTAACACCAGGCTGATTTACCTTCCCAGGGTTACTGTTAGGCTTAGGCCTAGGGCTAGGATTTTTGAAACTAGGAAGCCCTGGGCTCCAGGCACACTGCAGCTGTTCAAGGCATCCCAAGGGGAGTACAAAAGTGCAACAACATGGCAGCTTTCACAGCTTTTTCCTTGGCACCATCCCTATACCTAGGCTGATTTATCTGCCTAGGGTTAGGGTTAGGGTTCAGCCTAGGGCTTGGATTTCTTTAACCAGGAAGCCCTGAGTTCCAGGCTTACTTCATCTGCCAAAGGCATCCCAAAGGGAGTGCAGAAGTGCCACAACATGGCTGCTTTCATGGCTTTTCCCTTAGGAAGAACCCTAATACCCGGCTGATTTACCTTCCTAGGGTTACTGTTAGGCTTAGGCCTAGGACTTTTAAAACCAGGAAGCCCTGGGCTCCAGGCACACTGCAGCTGCGAAAGGCATCCCAAGGGGAGCGCAAAAGTGACGCAACTTGGCTGCCACCACTGATATTTCCATGAGACCATCCCGAACCATAGGCTGATTTTCCTTCCTAGGCTTAAGGTTTGAGTTACGCCTAGGGTAAGGGCTCTATTAACCAGAAAGCCCTGAGTTGCAAGAACACAGCAGCTGCGAAGGACTAGCCAAGAAGAGCGCAAAAGTAGCACAACATGCCTGCCTCCACAGCTTTTTCCTTGGGGACATGCCTAATACCTGGCTGATTTGCCTTTCTCGTCATAGGGTTGGGGTTCGGCCTAGGGCTAGGATTTTTAAAATCAGGAAGCCCTGAGTTCCAGGCACACTGGAGCTGTGAAAGGCATCCAAAAGGGAGTGCAAAAGTGCCACAACATGGCTGCTTTCACGGCTTTTTCCTTGGCAAGAAGCCTAACACCAGGCTGATTTACCTTCCCAGGGTTACTGTTAGGCTTAGGCCTAGGGCTAGGATTTTTGAAACTAGGAAGCCCTGGGCTCCAGACACACTGCAGCTGTTCAAGGCATCCCAAGGGGAGTACAAAAGTGCAACAACATGGCAGCTTTCACAGCTTTTTCCTTGGCACCATCCCTATACCTAGGCTGATTTATCTGCCTAGGGTTAGGGTTAGGGTTCAGCCTAGGGCTTGGATTTCTTTAACCAGGAAGCCCTGAGTTCCAGGCTTACTTCATCTGCCAAAGGCATCCCAAAGGGAGTGCAGAAGTGCCACAACATGGCTGCTTTCATGGCTTTTCCCTTAGGAAAAACCCTAATACCCGGCTGATTTACCTTCCTAGGGTTACTGTTAGGCTTAGGCCTAGGACTTTTAAAACCAGGAAGCCCTGGGCTCCAGGCACACTGCAGCTGCGAAAGGCATCCCAAGGGGAGCGCAAAAGTGACGCAACTTGGCTGCCACCACTGATATTTCCATGAGACCATCCCGAACCATAGGCTGATTTTCCTTCCTAGGCTTAAGGTTTGAGTTACGCCTAGGGTAAGGGCTCTATTAACCAGAAAGCCCTGAGTTCCAAGAACACAGCAGCTGCGAAGGACTAGCCAAGAAGAGCGCAAAAGTAGCACAACATGCCTGCCTCCACAGCTTTTTCCTTGGGGACATGCCTAATTCCTGGCTGATTTGCCTTTCTCGTCTTAGGGTTGGGGTTCGGCCTAGGGCTAGGATTTTTAAAAGCAGGAAGCCCTGAGTTCCAGGCACACTGGAGCTGTGAAAGGCATCCAAAAGGGAGTGCAAAAGTGCCACAACATGGCTGCTTTCACGGCTTTTTCCTTGGCAAGAAGCCTAACACCAGGCTGATTTACCTTCCCAGGGTTACTGTTAGGCTTAGGCCTAGGGCTAGGATTTTTGCAACTAGGAAGCCCTGGGCTCCAGGCACACTGCAGCTGTTCAAGGCATCCCAAGGGGAGTACAAAAGTGCAACAACATGGCAGCTTTCACAGCTTTTTCCTTGGCACCATCCCTATACCTAGGCTGATTTATCTGCCTAGGGTTAGGGTTAGGCTTCAGCCTAGGGCTTGGATTTCTTTAACCAGGAAGCCCTGAGTTCCAGGCTTACTTCATCTGCCAAAGGCATCCCAAAGGGAGTGCAGAAGTGCCACAACATGGCTGCTTTCACGGCTTTTCCCTTAGGAAGAACCCTAATACCCGGCTGATTTACCTTCCTAGGGTTACTGTTAGGCTTAGGCCTAGGACTTTTAAAACCAGGAAGCCCTGGGCTCCAGGCACACTGCAGCTGCGAAAGGCATCCCAAGGGGAGCGCAAAAGTGACGCAACTTGGCTGCCACCACTGATATTTCCATGAGACCATCCCGAACCATAGGCTGATTTTCCTTCCTAGGGTTAAGGTTTGAGTTACGCCTAGGGTAAGGGCTCTATTAACCAGAAAGCCCTGAGTTCCAAGAACACAGCAGCTGCGAAGGACTAGCCAAGAAGAGCGCAAAAGTAGCACAACATGCCTGCCTCCACAGCTTTTTCCTTGGGGACATGCCTAATTCCTGGCTGATTTGCCTTTCTCGTCTTAGGGTTGGGGTTCGGCCTAGGGCTAGGATTTTTAAAATCAGGAAGCCCTGAGTTCCAGGCACACTGGAGCTGTGAAAGGCATCCAAAAGGGAGTGCAAAAGTGCCACAACATGGCTGCTTTCACGGCTTTTTCCTTGGCAAGAAGCCTAACACCAGGCTGATTTACCTTCCCAGGGTTACTGTTAGGCTTAGGCCTAGGGCTAGGATTTTTAAAACTAGGAAGCCCTGGGCTCCAGGCACACTGCAGCTGTTCAAGGCATCCCAAGGGGAGTACAAAAGTGCAACAACATGGCAGCTTTCACAGCTTTTTCCTTGGCACCATCCCTATACCTAGGCTGATTTATCTGCCTAGGGTTAGGGTTAGGGTTCAGCCTAGGGCTTGGATTTCTTTAACCAGGAAGCCCTGAGTTCCAGGCTTACTTCATCTGCCAAAGGCATCCCAAAGGGAGTGCAGAAGTGCCACAACATGGCTGCTTTCACGGCTTTTCCCTTAGGAAGAACCCTAATACCCGGCTGATTTACCTTCCTAGGGTTACTGTTAGGCTTAGGCCTAGGACTTTTAAAACCAGGAAGCCCTGGGCTCCAGGCACACTGCAGCTGCGAAAGGCATCCCAAGGGGAGCGCAAAAGTGACGCAACTTGGCTGCCACCACTGATATTTCCATGAGACCATCCCGAACCATAGGCTGATTTTCCTTCCTAGGCTTAAGGTTTGAGTTACGCCTAGGGTAAGGGCTCTATTAACCAGAAAGCCCTGAGTTGCAAGAACACAGCAGCTGCGAAGGACTAGCCAAGAAGAGCGCAAAAGTAGCACAACATGCCTGCCTCCACAGCTTTTTCCTTGGGGACATGCCTAATTCCTGGCTGATTTGCCTTTCTCGTCTTAGGGTTGGGGTTCGGCCTAGGGCTAGGATTTTTAAAATCAGGAAGCCCTGAGTTCCAGGCACACTGGAGCTGTGAAAGGCATCCAAAAGGGAGTGCAAAAGTGCCACAACATGGCTGCTTTCACGGCTTTTTCCTTGGCAAGAAGCCTAACACCAGGCTGATTTACCTTCCCAGGGTTACTGTTAGGCTTAGGCCTAGGGCTAGGATTTTTGCAACTAGGAAGCCCTGGGCTCCAGGCACACTGCAGCTGTTCAAGGCATCCCAAGGGGAGTACAAAAGTGCAACAACATGGCAGCTTTCACAGCTTTTTCCTTGGCACCATCCCTATACCTAGGCTGATTTATCTGCCTAGGGTTAGGGTTAGGGTTCAGCCTAGGGCTTGGATTTCTTTAACCAGGAAGCCCTGAGTTCCAGGCTTACTTCATCTGCCAAAGGCATCCCAAAGGGAGTGCAGAAGTGCCACAACATGGCTGCTTTCACGGCTTTTCCCTTAGGAAGAACCCTAATACCCGGCTGATTTACCTTCCTAGGGTTACTGTTAGGCTTAGGCCTAGGACTTTTAAAACCAGGAAGCCCTGGGCTCCAGGCACACTGCAGCTGCGAAAGGCATCCCAAGGGGAGCGCAAAAGTGACGCAACTTGGCTGCCACCACTGATATTTCCATGAGACCATCCCGAACCATAGGTTGATTTTCCTTCCTAGGGTTAAGGTTTGAGTTACGCCTAGGGTAAGGGCTCTATTAACCAGAAAGCCCTGAGTTCCAAGAACACAGCAGCTGCGAAGGACTAGCCAAGAAGAGCGCAAAAGTAGCACAACATGCCTGCCTCCACAGCTTTTTCCTTGGGGACATGCCTAATTCCTGGCTGATTTGCCTTTCTCGTCTTAGGGTTGGGGTTCGGCCTAGGGCTAGGATTTTTAAAATCAGGAAGCCCTGAGTTCCAGGCACACTGCAGCTGTGAAAGGCATCCAAAAGGGAGTGCAAAAGTGCCACAACATGGCTGCTTTCACGGCTTTTTCCTTGGCAAGAAGCCTAACACCAGGCTGATTTACCTTCCCAGGGTTACTGTTAGGCTTAGGCCTAGGGCTAGGATTTTTGAAACTAGGAAGCCCTGGGCTCCAGGCACACTGCAGCTGTTCAAGGCATCCCAAGGGGAGTACAAAAGTGCAACAACATGGCAGCTTTCACAGCTTTTTCCTTGGCACCATCCCTATACCTAGGCTGATTTATCTGCCTAGGGTTAGGGTTAGGGTTCAGCCTAGGGCTTGGATTTCTTTAACCAGGAAGCCCTGAGTTCCAGGCTTACTTCATCTGCCAAAGGCATCCCAAAGGGAGTGCAGAAGTGCCACAACATGGCTGCTTTCACGGCTTTTCCCTTAGGAAGAACCCTAATACCCGGCTGATTTACCTTCCTAGGGTTACTGTTAGGCTTAGGCCTAGGACTTTTAAAACCAGGAAGCCCTGGGCTCCAGGCACACTGCAGCTGCAAAAGGCATTCCAACGGGAGCGCAAAAGTGACGCAACTTGGCTGCCACCACTGATATTTCCATGAGACCATCCCGAACCATAGGTTGATTTTCCTTCCTAGGCTTAAGGTTTGAGTTACGCCTAGGGTAAGGGCTCTATTAACCAGAAAGCCCTGAGTTCCAAGAACACAGCAGCTGCGAAGGACTAGCCAAGAAGAGCGCAAAAGTAGCACAACATGCCTGCCTCCACAGCTTTTTCCTGGGGGACATGCCTAATTCCTGGCTGATTTGCCTTTCTCGTCTTAGGGTTGGGGTTCGGCCTAGGGCTAGGATTTTTAAAATCAGGAAGCCCTGAGTTCCAGGCACACTGGAGCTGTGAAAGGCATCCAAAAGGGAGTGCAAAAGTGCCACAACATGGCTGCTTTCACGGCTTTTTCCTTGGCAAGAAGCCTAACACCTGGCTGATTTACCTTCCTAGGGTTACTGTTAGGCTTAGGCCTAGGGCTAGGATTTTTGAAACTAGGAAGCCCTGGGCTCCAGGCACACTGCAGCTGTTCAAGGCATCCCAAGGGGAGTACAAAAGTGCAACAACATGGCAGCTTTCACAGCTTTTTCCTTGGCACCATCCCTATACCTAGGCTGATTTATCTGCCTAGGGTTAGGGTTAGGGTTCAGCCTAGGGCTTGGATTTCTTTAACCAGGAAGCCCTGAGTTCCAGGCTTACTTCATCTGCCAAAGGCATCCCAAAGGGAGTGCAGAAGTGCCACAACATGGCTGCTTTCACGGCTTTTCCCTTAGGAAGAACCCTAATACCCGGCTGATTTACCTTCCTAGGGTTACTGTTAGGCTTAGGCCTAGGACTTTTAAAACCAGGAAGCCCTGGGCTCCAGGCACACTGCAGCTGTTCAAGGCATCCCAAGGGGAGCGCAAAAGTGACGCAACTTGGCTGCCACCACTGATATTTCCATGAGACCATCCCGAACCATAGGCTGATTTTCCTTCCTAGGCTTAAGGTTTGAGTTACGCCTAGGGTAAGGGCTCTATTAACCAGAAAGCCCTGAGTTGCAAGAACACAGCAGCTGCGAAGGACTAGCCAAGAAGAGCGCAAAAGTAGCACAACATGCCTGCCTCCACAGCTTTTTCCTTGGGGACATGCCTAATTCCTGGCTGATTTGCCTTTCTCCTCTTAGGGTTGGGGTTCGGCCTAGGGCTAGGATTTTTAAAATCAGGAAGCCCTGAGTTCCAGGCACACTGGAGCTGTGAAAGGCATCCAAAAGGGAGTGCAAAAGTGCCACAACATGGCTGCTTTCACGGCTTTTTCCTTGGCAAGAAGCCTAACACCAGGCTGATTTACCTTCCCAGGGTTACTGTTAGGCTTAGGCCTAGGGCTAGGATTTTTGCAACTAGGAAGCCCTGGGCTCCAGGCACACTGCAGCTGTTCAAGGCATCCCAAGGGGAGTACAAAAGTGCAACAACATGGCAGCTTTCACAGCTTTTTCCTTGGCACCATCCCTATACCTAGGCTGATTTATCTGCCTAGGGTTAGGGTTAGGGTTCAGCCTAGGGCTTGGATTTCTTTAACCAGGAAGCCCTGAGTTCCAGGCTTACTTCATCTGCCAAAGGCATCCCAAAGGGAGTGCAGAAGTGCCACAACATGGCTGCTTTCACGGCTTTTCCCTTAGGAAGAACCCTAATACCCGGCTGATTTACCTTCCTAGGGTTACTGTTAGGCTTAGGCCTAGGACTTTTAAAACCAGGAAGCCCTGGGCTCCAGGCACACTGCAGCTGCGAAAGGCATCCCAAGGGGAGCGCAAAAGTGACGCAACTTGGCTGCCACCACTGATATTTCCATGAGACCATCCCGAACCATAGGCTGATTTTCCTTCCTAGGCTTAAGGTTTGAGTTACGCCTAGGGTAAGGGCTCTATTAACCAGAAAGCCCTGAGTTGCAAGAACACAGCAGCTGCGAAGGACTAGCCAAGAAGAGCGCAAAAGTAGCACAACATGCCTGCCTCCACAGCTTTTTCCTTGGGGACATGCCTAATTCCTGGCTGATTTGCCTTTCTCGTCTTAGGGCTGGGGTTCGGCCTAGGGCTAGGATTTTTAAAATCAGGAAGCCCTGAGTTCCAGGCACACTGGAGCTGTGAAAGGCATCCAAAAGGGAGTGCAAAAGTGCCACAACATGGCTGCTTTCACGGCTTTTTCCTTGGCAAGAAGCCTAACACCAGGCTGATTTACCTTCCCAGGGTTACTGTTAGGCTTAGGCCTAGGGCTAGGATTTTTGAAACTAGGAAGCCCTGGGCTCCAGGCACACTGCAGCTGTTCAAGGCATCCCAAGGGGAGTACAAAAGTGCAACAACATGGCAGCTTTCACAGCTTTTTCCTTGGCACCATCCCTATACCTAGGCTGATTTATCTGCCTAGGGTTAGGGTTAGGCTTCAGCCTAGGGCTTGGATTTCTTTAACCAGGAAGCCCTGAGTTCCAGGCTTACTTCATCTGCCAAAGGCATCCCAAAGGGAGTGCAGAAGTGCCACAACATGGCTGCTTTCACGGCTTTTCCCTTAGGAAGAACCCTAATACCCGGCTGATTTACCTTCCTAGGGTTACTGTTAGGCTTAGGCCTAGGACTTTTAAAACCAGGAAGCCCTGGGCTCCAGGCACACTGCAGCTGCGAAAGGCATCCCAAGGGGAGCGCAAAAGTGACGCAACTTGGCTGCCACCACTGATATTTCCATGAGACCATCCCGAACCATAGGCTGATTTTCCTTCCTAGGGTTAAGGTTTGAGTTACGCCTAGGGTAAGGGCTCTATTAACCAGAAAGCCCTGAGTTCCAAGAACACAGCAGCTGCGAAGGACTAGCCAAGAAGAGCGCAAAAGTAGCACAACATGCCTGCCTCCACAGCTTTTTCCTGGGGGACATGCCTAATTCCTGGCTGATTTGCCTTTCTCGTCTTAGGGTTGGGGTTCGGCCTAGGGCTAGGATTTTTAAAATCAGGAAGCCCTGAGTTCCAGGCACACTGGAGCTGTGAAAGGCATCCAAAAGGGAGTGCAAAAGTGCCACAACATGGCTGCTTTCACGGCTTTTTCCTTGGCAAGAAGCCTAACACCAGGCTGATTTACCTTCCCAGGGTTACTGTTAGGCTTAGGCCTAGGGCTAGGATTTTTGAAACTAGGAAGCCCTGGGCTCCAGGCACACTGCAGCTGTTCAAGGCATCCCAAGGGGAGTACAAAAGTGCAACAACATGGCAGCTTTCACAGCTTTTTCCTTGGCACCATCCCTATACCTAGGCTGATTTATCTGCCTAGGGTTAGGGTTAGGCTTCAGCCTAGGGCTTGGATTTCTTTAACCAGGAAGCCCTGAGTTCCAGGCTTACTTCATCTGCCAAAGGCATCCCAAAGGGAGTGCAGAAGTGCCACAACATGGCTGCTTTCACGGCTTTTCCCTTAGGAAGAACCCTAATACCCGGCTGATTTACCTTCCTAGGGTTACTGTTAGGCTTAGGCCTAGGACTTTTAAAACCAGGAAGCCCTGGGCTCCAGGCACACTGCAGCTGCGAAAGGCATCCCAAGGGGAGCGCAAAAGTGACGCAACTTGGCTGCCACCACTGATATTTCCATGAGACCATCCCGAACCATAGGCTGATTTTCCTTCCTAGGGTTAAGGTTTGAGTTACGCCTAGGGTAAGGGCTCTATTAACCAGAAAGCCCTGAGTTCCAAGAACACAGCAGCTGCGAAGGACTAGCCAAGAAGAGCGCAAAAGTAGCACAACATGCCTGCCTCCACAGCTTTTTCCTTGGGGACATGCCTAATTCCTGGCTGATTTGCCTTTCTCGTCTTAGGGTTGGGGTTCGGCCTAGGGCTAGGATTTTTAAAATCAGGAAGCCCTGAGTTCCAGGCACACTGGAGCTGTGAAAGGCATCCAAAAGGGAGTGCAAAAGTGCCACAACATGGCTGCTTTCACGGCTTTTTCCTTGGCAAGAAGCCTAACACCAGGCTGATTTACCTTCCCAGGGTTACTGTTAGGCTTAGGCCTAGGGCTAGGATTTTTGCAACTAGGAAGCCCTGGGCTCCAGGCACACTGCAGCTGTTCAAGGCATCCCAAGGGGAGTACAAAAGTGCAACAACATGGCAGCTTTCACAGCTTTTTCCTTGGCACCATCCCTATACCTAGGCTGATTTATCTGCCTAGGGTTAGGGTTAGGGTTCAGCCTAGGGCTTGGATTTCTTTAACCAGGAAGCCCTGAGTTCCAGGCTTACTTCATCTGCCAAAGGCATCCCAAAGGGAGTGCAGAAGTGCCACAACATGGCTGCTTTCACGGCTTTTCCCTTAGGAAGAACCCTAATACCCGGCTGATTTACCTTCCTGGGGTTACTGTTAGGCTTAGGCCTAGGACTTTTAAAACCAGGAAGCCCTGGGCTCCAGGCACACTGCAGCTGCAAAAGGCATTCCAAGGGGAGCGCAAAAGTGACGCAACTTGGCTGCCACCACTGATATTTCCATGAGACCATCCCGAACCATAGGTTGATTTTCCTTCCTAGGGTTAAGGTTTGAGTTACGCCTAGGGTAAGGGCTCTATTAACCAGAAAGCCCTGAGTTCCAAGAACACAGAAGCTGCGAAGGACTAGCCAAGAAGAGCGCAAAAGTAGCACAACATGCCTGCCTCCACAGCTTTTTCCTGGGGGACATGCCTAATTCCTGGCTGATTTGCCTTTCTCGTCTTAGGGTTGGGGTTCGGCCTAGGGCTAGGATTTTTAAAATCAGGAAGCCCTGAGTTCCAGGCACACTGGAGCTGTGAAAGGCATCCAAAAGGGAGTGCAAAAGTGCCACAACATGGCTGCTTTCACGGCTTTTTCCTTGGCAAGAAGCCTAACACCAGGCTGATTTACCTTCCCAGGGTTACTGTTAGGCTTAGGCCTAGGGCTAGGATTTTTGAAACTAGGAAGCCCTGGGCTCCAGGCACACTGCAGCTGTTCAAGGCATCCCAAGGGGAGTACAAAAGTGCAACAACATGGCAGCTTTCACAGATTTTTCCTTGGCACCATCCCTATACCTAGGCTGATTTATCTGCCTAGGGTTAGGGTTAGGGTTCAGCCTAGGGCTTGGATTTCTTTAACCAGGAAGCCCTGAGTTCCAGGCTTACTTCATCTGCCAAAGGCATCCCAAAGGGAGTGCAGAAGTGCCACAACATGGCTGCTTTCACGGCTTTTCCCTTAGGAAGAACCCTAATACCCGGCTGATTTACCTTCCTAGGGTTACTGTTAGGCTTAGGCCTAGGACTTTTAAAACCAGGAAGCCCTGGGCTCCAGGCACACTGCAGCTGCGAAAGGCATCCCAAGGGGAGCGCAAAAGTGACGCAACTTGGCTGCCACCACTGATATTTCCATGAGACCATCCCGAACCATAGGCTGATTTTCCTTCCTAGGCTTAAGGTTTGAGTTACGCCTAGGGTAAGGGCTCTATTAACCAGAAAGCCCTGAGTTCCAAGAACACAGCAGCTGCGAAGGACTACCCAAGAAGAGCGCAAAAGTAGCACAACATGCCTGCCTCCACAGCTTTTTCCTTGGGGACATGCCTAATTCCTGGCTGATTTGCCTTTCTCGTCTTAGGGTTGGGGTTCGGCCTAGGGCTAGGATTTTTAAAATCAGGAAGCCCTGAGTTCCAGGCACACTGGAGCTGTGAAAGGCATCCAAAAGGGAGTGCAAAAGTGCCACAACATGGCTGCTTTCACGGCTTTTTCCTTGGCAAGAAGCCTAACACCAGGCTGATTTACCTTCCCAGGGTTACTGTTAGGCTTAGGCCTAGGGCTAGGATTTTTGCAACTAGGAAGCCCTGGGCTCCAGGCACACTGCAGCTGTTCAAGGCATCCCAAGGGGAGTACAAAAGTGCAACAACATGGCAGCTTTCACAGCTTTTTCCTTGGCACCATCCCTATACCTAGGCTGATTTATCTGCCTAGGGTTAGGGTTAGGGTTCAGCCTAGGGCTTGGATTTCTTTAACCAGGAAGCCCTGAGTTCCAGGCTTACTTCATCTGCCAAAGGCATCCCAAAGGGAGTGCAGAAGTGCCACAACATGGCTGCTTTCACGGCTTTTCCCTTAGGAAGAACCCTAATACCCGGCTGATTTACCTTCCTAGGGTTACTGTTAGGCTTAGGCCTAGGACTTTTAAAACCAGGAAGCCCTGGGCTCCAGGCACACTGCAGCTGCGAAAGGCATCCCAAGGGGAGCGCAAAAGTGACGCAACTTGGCTGCCACCACTGATATTTCCATGAGACCATCCCGAACCATAGGCTGATTTTCCTTCCTAGGCTTAAGGTTTGAGTTACGCCTAGGGTAAGGGCTCTATTAACCAGAAAGCCCTGAGTTCCAAGAACACAGCAGCTGCGAAGGACTAGCCAAGAAGAGCGCAAAAGTAGCACAACATGCCTGCCTCCACAGCTTTTTCCTTGGGGACATGCCTAATTCCTGGCTGATTTGCCTTTCTCGTCTTAGGGCTGGGGTTCGGCCTAGGGCTAGGATTTTTAAAATCAGGAAGCCCTGAGTTCCAGGCACACTGGAGCTGTGAAAGGCATCCAAAAGGGAGTGCAAAAGTGCCACAACATGGCTGCTTTCACGGCTTTTTCCTTGGCAAGAAGCCTAACACCAGGCTGATTTACCTTCCCAGGGTTACTGTTAGGCTTAGGCCTAGGGCTAGGATTTTTGCAACTAGGAAGCCCTGGGCTCCAGGCACACTGCAGCTGTTCAAGGCATCCCAAGGGGAGTACAAAAGTGCAACAACATGGCAGCTTTCACAGCTTTTTCCTTGGCACCATCCCTATACCTAGGCTGATTTATCTGCCTAGGGTTAGGGTTAGGCTTCAGCCTAGGGCTTGGATTTCTTTAACCAGGAAGCCCTGAGTTCCAGGCTTACTTCATCTGCCAAAGGCATCCCAAAGGGAGTGCAGAAGTGCCACAACATGGCTGCTTTCACGGCTTTTCCCTTAGGAAGAACCCTAATACCCGGCTGATTTACCTTCCTAGGGTTACTGTTAGGCTTAGGCCTAGGACTTTTAAAACCAGGAAGCCCTGGGCTCCAGGCACACTGCAGCTGCGAAAGGCATCCCAAGGGGAGCGCAAAAGTGACGCAACTTGGCTGCCACCACTGATATTTCCATGAGACCATCCCGAACCATAGGCTGATTTTCCTTCCTAGGGTTAAGGTTTGAGTTACGCCTAGGGTAAGGGCTCTATTAACCAGAAAGCCCTGAGTTCCAAGAACACAGCAGCTGCGAAGGACTAGCCAAGAAGAGCACAAAAGTAGCACAACATGCCTGCCTCCACAGCTTTTTCCTGGGGGACATGCCTAATTCCTGGCTGATTTGCCTTTCTCCTCTTAGGGTTGGGGTTCGGCCTAGGGCTAGGATTTTTAAAATCAGGAAGCCCTGAGTTCCAGGCACACTGGAGCTGTGAAAGGCATCCAAAAGGGAGTGCAAAAGTGCCACAACATGGCTGCTTTCACGGCTTTTTCCTTGGCAAGAAGCCTAACACCAGGCTGATTTACCTTCCCAGGGTTACTGTTAGGCTTAGGCCTAGGGCTAGGATTTTTGAAACTAGGAAGCCCTGGGCTCCAGGCACACTGCAGCTGTTCAAGGCATCCCAAGGGGAGTACAAAAGTGCAACAACATGGCAGCTTTCACAGCTTTTTCCTTGGCACCATCCCTATACCTAGGCTGATTTATCTGCCTAGGGTTAGGGTTAGGGTTCAGCCTAGGGCTTGGATTTCTTTAACCAGGAAGCCCTGAGTTCCAGGCTTACTTCATCTGCCAAAGGCATCCCAAAGGGAGTGCAGAAGTGCCACAACATGGCTGCTTTCACGGCTTTTCCCTTAGGAAGAACCCTAATACCCGGCTGATTTACCTTCCTAGGGTTACTGTTAGGCTTAGGCCTAGGACTTTTAAAACCAGGAAGCCCTGGGCTCCAGGCACACTGCAGCTGCGAAAGGCATCCCAAGGGGAGCGCAAAAGTGACGCAACTTGGCTGCCACCACTGATATTTCCATGAGACCATCCCGAACCATAGGCTGATTTTCCTTCCTAGGCTTAAGGTTTGAGTTACGCCTAGGGTAAGGGCTCTATTAACCAGAAAGCCCTGAGTTCCAAGAACACAGCAGCTGCGAAGGACTAGCCAAGAAGAGCGCAAAAGTAGCACAACATGCCTGCCTCCACAGCTTTTTCCTTGGGGACATGCCTAATTCCTGGCTGATTTGCCTTTCTCGTCTTAGGGTTGGGGTTCGGCCTAGGGCTAGGATTTTTAAAATCAGGAAGCCCTGAGTTCCAGGCACACTGGAGCTGTGAAAGGCATCCCAAAGGGAGTGCAAAAGTGCCACAACATGGCTGCTTTCACGGCTTTTTCCTTGGCAAGAAGCCTAACACCAGGCTGATTTACCTTCCCAGGGTTACTGTTAGGCTTAGGCCTAGGGCTAGGATTTTTAAAACTAGGAAGCCCTGGGCTCCAGGCACACTGCAGCTGTTCAAGGCATCCCAAGGGGAGTACAAAAGTGCAACAACATGGCAGCTTTCACAGCTTTTTCCTTGGCACCATCCCTATACCTAGGCTGATTTATCTGCCTAGGGTTAGGGTTAGGGTTCAGCCTAGGGCTTGGATTTCTTTAACCAGGAAGCCCTGAGTTCCAGGCTTACTTCATCTGCCAAAGGCATCCCAAAGGGAGTGCAGAAGTGCCACAACATGGCTGCTTTCACGGCTTTTCCCTTAGGAAGAACCCTAATACCCGGCTGATTTACCTTCCTAGGGTTACTGTTAGGCTTAGGCCTAGGACTTTTAAAACCAGGAAGCCCTGGGCTCCAGGCACACTGCAGCTGCGAAAGGCATCCCAAGGGGAGCGCAAAAGTGACGCAACTTGGCTGCCACCACTGATATTTCCATGAGACCATCCCGAACCATAGGCTGATTTTCCTTCCTAGGCTTAAGGTTTGAGTTACGCCTAGGGTAAGGGCTCTATTAACCAGAAAGCCCTGAGTTCCAAGAACACAGCAGCTGCGAAGGACTACCCAAGAAGAGCGCAAAAGTAGCACAACATGCCTGCCTCCACAGCTTTTTCCTGGGGGACATGCCTAATTCCTGGCTGATTTGCCTTTCTCGTCTTAGGGTTGGGGTTCGGCCTAGGGCTAGGATTTTTAAAATCAGGAAGCCCTGAGTTCCAGGCACACTGGAGCTGTGAAAGGCATCCAAAAGGGAGTGCAAAAGTGCCACAACATGGCTGCTTTCACGGCTTTTTCCTTGGCAAGAAGCCTAACACCAGGCTGATTTACCTTCCCAGGGTTACTGTTAGGCTTAGGCCTAGGGCTAGGATTTTTGAAACTAGGAAGCCCTGGGCTCCAGGCACACTGCAGCTGTTCAAGGCATCCCAAGGGGAGTACAAAAGTGCAACAACATGGCAGCTTTCACAGCTTTTTCCTTGGCACCATCCCTATACCTAGGCTGATTTATCTGCCTAGGGTTAGGGTTAGGGTTCAGCCTAGGGCTTGGATTTCTTTAACCAGGAAGCCCTGAGTTCCAGGCTTACTTCATCTGCCAAAGGCATCCCAAAGGGAGTGCAGAAGTGCCACAACATGGCTGCTTTCACGGCTTTTCCCTTAGGAAGAACCCTAATACCCGGCTGATTTACCTTCCTAGGGTTACTGTTAGGCTTAGGCCTAGGACTTTTAAAACCAGGAAGCCCTGGGCTCCAGGCACACTGCAGCTGCGAAAGGCATCCCAAGGGGAGCGCAAAAGTGACGCAACTTGGCTGCCACCACTGATATTTCCATGAGACCATCCCGAACCATAGGCTGATTTTCCTTCCTAGGCTTAAGGTTTGAGTTACGCCTAGGGTAAGGGCTCTATTAACCAGAAAGCCCTGAGTTCCAAGAACACAGCAGCTGCGAAGGACTAGCCAAGAAGAGCGCAAAAGTAGCACAACATGCCTGCCTCCACAGCTTTTTCCTTGGGGACATGCCTAATTCCTGGCTGATTTGCCTTTCTCGTCTTAGGGTTGGGGTTCGGCCTAGGGCTAGGATTTTTAAAATCAGGAAGCCCTGAGTTCCAGGCACACTGGAGCTGTGAAAGGCATCCAAAAGGGAGTGCAAAAGTGCCACAACATGGCTGCTTTCACGGCTTTTTCCTTGGCAAGAAGCCTAACACCAGGCTGATTTACCTTCCCAGGGTTACTGTTAGGCTTAGGCCTAGGGCTAGGATTTTTAAAACTAGGAAGCCCTGGGCTCCAGGCACACTGCAGCTGTTCAAGGCATCCCAAGGGGAGTACAAAAGTGCAACAACATGGCAGCTTTCACAGCTTTTTCCTTGGCACCATCCCTATACCTAGGCTGATTTATCTGCCTAGGGTTAGGGTTAGGGTTCAGCCTAGGGCTTGGATTTCTTTAACCAGGAAGCCCTGAGTTCCAGGCTTACTTCATCTGCCAAAGGCATCCCAAAGGGAGTGCAGAAGTGCCACAACATGGCTGCTTTCACGGCTTTTCCCTTAGGAAGAACCCTAATACCCGGCTGATTTACCTTCCTAGGGTTACTGTTAGGCTTAGGCCTAGGACTTTTAAAACCAGGAAGCCCTGGGCTCCAGGCACACTGCAGCTGCGAAAGGCATCCCAAGGGGAGCGCAAAAGTGACGCAACTTGGCTGCCACCACTGATATTTCCATGAGACCATCCCGAACCATAGGCTGATTTTCCTTCCTAGGCTTAAGGTTTGAGTTACGCCTAGGGTAAGGGCTCTATTAACCAGAAAGCCCTGAGTTCCAAGAACACAGCAGCTGCGAAGGACTAGCCAAGAAGAGCGCAAAAGTAGCACAACATGCCTGCCTCCACAGCTTTTTCCTGGGGGACATGCCTAATTCCTGGCTGATTTGCCTTTCTCGTCTTAGGGTTGGGGTTCGGCCTAGGGCTAGGATTTTTAAAATCAGGAAGCCCTGAGTTCCAGGCACACTGGAGCTGTGAAAGGCATCCAAAAGGGAGTGCAAAAGTGCCACAACATGGCTGCTTTCACGGCTTTTTCCTTGGCAAGAAGCCTAACACCAGGCTGATTTACCTTCCCAGGGTTACTGTTAGGCTTAGGCCTAGGGCTAGGATTTTTAAAACTAGGAAGCCCTGGGCTCCAGGCACACTGCAGCTGTTCAAGGCATCCCAAGGGGAGTACAAAAGTGCAACAACATGGCAGCTTTCACAGCTTTTTCCTTGGCACCATCCCTATACCTAGGCTGATTTATCTGCCTAGGGTTAGGGTTAGGGTTCAGCCTAGGGCTTGGATTTCTTTAACCAGGAAGCCCTGAGTTCCAGGCTTACTTCATCTGCCAAAGGCATCCCAAAGGGAGTGCAGAAGTGCCACAACATGGCTGCTTTCACGGCTTTTCCCTTAGGAAGAACCCTAATACCCGGCTGATTTACCTTCCTAGGGTTACTGTTAGGCTTAGGCCTAGGACTTTTAAAACCAGGAAGCCCTGGGCTCCAGGCACACTGCAGCTGCGAAAGGCATCCCAAGGGGAGCGCAAAAGTGACGCAACTTGGCTGCCACCACTGATATTTCCATGAGACCATCCCGAACCATAGGCTGATTTTCCTTCCTAGGCTTAAGGTTTGAGTTACGCCTAGGGTAAGGGCTCTATTAACCAGAAAGCCCTGAGTTCCAAGAACACAGCAGCTGCGAAGGACTAGCCAAGAAGAGCGCAAAAGTAGCACAACATGCCTGCCTCCACAGCTTTTTCCTTGGGGACATGCCTAATTCCTGGCTGATTTGCCTTTCTCGTCTTAGGGCTGGGGTTCGGCCTAGGGCTAGGATTTTTAAAATCAGGAAGCCCTGAGTTCCAGGCACACTGGAGCTGTGAAAGGCATCCAAAAGGGAGTGCAAAAGTGCCACAACATGGCTGCTTTCACGGCTTTTTCCTTGGCAAGAAGCCTAACACCAGGCTGATTTACCTTCTCAGGGTTACTGTTAGGCTTAGGCCTAGGGCTAGGATTTTTGAAACTAGGAAGCCCTGGGCTCCAGGCACACTGCAGCTGTTCAAGGCATCCCAAGGGGAGTACAAAAGTGCAACAACATGGCAGCTTTCACAGCTTTTTCCTTGGCACCATCCCTATACCTAGGCTGATTTATCTGCCTAGGGTTAGGGTTAGGCTTCAGCCTAGGGCTTGGATTTCTTTAACCAGGAAGCCCTGAGTTCCAGGCTTACTTCATCTGCCAAAGGCATCCCAAAGGGAGTGCAGAAGTGCCACAACATGGCTGCTTTCACGGCTTTTCCCTTAGGAAGAACCCTAATACCCGGCTGATTTACCTTCCTAGGGTTACTGTTAGGCTTAGGACTAGGACTTTTAAAACCAGGAAGCCCTGGGCTCCAGGCACACTGCAGCTGCGAAAGGCATCCCAAGGGGAGCGCAAAAGTGACGCAACTTGGCTGCCACCACTGATATTTCCATGAGACCATCCCGAACCATAGGCTGATTTTCCTTCCTAGGCTTAAGGTTTGAGTTACGCCTAGGGTAAGGGCTCTATTAACCAGAAAGCCCTGAGTTCCAAGAACACAGCAGCTGCGAAGGACTAGCCAAGAAGAGCGCAAAAGTAGCACAACATGCCTGCCTCCACAGCTTTTTCCTGGGGGACATGCCTAATTCCTGGCTGATTTGCCTTTCTCGTCTTAGGGTTGGGGTTCGGCCTAGGGCTAGGATTTTTAAAATCAGGAAGCCCTGAGTTCCAGGCACACTGCAGCTGTGAAAGGCATCCAAAAGGGAGTGCAAAAGTGCCACAACATGGCTGCTTTCACGGCTTTTTCCTTGGCAAGAAGCCTAACACCAGGCTGATTTACCTTCCCAGGGTTACTGTTAGGCTTAGGCCTAGGGCTAGGATTTTTGAAACTAGGAAGCCCTGGGCTCCAGGCACACTGCAGCTGTTCAAGGCATCCCAAGGGGAGTACAAAAGTGCAACAACATGGCAGCTTTCACAGCTTTTTCCTTGGCACCATCCCTATACCTAGGCTGATTTATCTGCCTAGGGTTAGGGTTAGGGTTCAGCCTAGGGCTTGGATTTCTTTAACCAGGAAGCCCTGAGTTCCAGGCTTACTTCATCTGCCAAAGGCATCCCAAAGGGAGTGCAGAAGTGCCACAACATGGCTGCTTTCACGGCTTTTCCCTTAGGAAGAACCCTAATACCCGGCTGATTTACCTTCCTAGGGTTACTGTTAGGCTTAGGCCTAGGACTTTTAAAACCAGGAAGCCCTGGGCTCCAGGCACACTGCAGCTGCGAAAGGCATCCCAAGGGGAGCGCAAAAGTGACGCAACTTGGCTGCCACCACTGATATTTCCATGAGACCATCCCGAACCATAGGCTGATTTTCCTTCCTAGGGTTAAGGTTTGAGTTACGCCTAGGGTAAGGGCTCTATTAACCAGAAAGCCCTGAGTTGCAAGAACACAGCAGCTGCGAAGGACTAGCCAAGAAGAGCGCAAAAGTAGCACAACATGCCTGCCTCCACAGCTTTTTCCTTGGGGACATGCCTAATTCCTGGCTGATTTGCCTTTCTCCTCTTAGGGTTGGGGTTCGGCCTAGGGCTAGGATTTTTAAAATCAGGAAGCCCTGAGTTCCAGGCACACTGGAGCTGTGAAAGGCATCCAAAAGGGAGTGCAAAAGTGCCACAACATGGCTGCTTTCACGGCTTTTTCCTTGGCAAGAAGCCTAACACCAGGCTGATTTACCTTCCCAGGGTTACTGTTAGGCTTAGGCCTAGGGCTAGGATTTTTAAAACTAGGAAGCCCTGGGCTCCAGGCACACTGCAGCTGTTCAAGGCATCCCAAGGGGAGTACAAAAGTGCAACAACATGGCAGCTTTCACAGCTTTTTCCTTGGCACCATCCCTATACCTAGGCTGATTTATCTGCCTAGGGTTAGGGTTAGGGTTCAGCCTAGGGCTTGGATTTCTTTAACCAGGAAGCCCTGAGTTCCAGGCTTACTTCATCTGCCAAAGGCATCCCAAAGGGAGTGCAGAAGTGCCACAACATGGCTGCTTTCACGGCTTTTCCCTTAGGAAGAACCCTAATACCCGGCTGATTTACCTTCCTAGGGTTACTGTTAGGCTTAGGCCTAGGACTTTTAAAACCAGGAAGCCCTGGGCTCCAGGCACACTGCAGCTGCGAAAGGCATCCCAAGGGGAGCGCAAAAGTGACGCAACTTGGCTGCCACCACTGATATTTCCATGAGACCATCCCGAACCATAGGCTGATTTTCCTTCCTAGGCTTAAGGTTTGAGTTACGCCTAGGGTAAGGGCTCTATTAACCAGAAAGCCCTGAGTTGCAAGAACACAGCAGCTGCGAAGGACTAGCCAAGAAGAGCGCAAAAGTAGCACAACATGCCTGCCTCCACAGCTTTTTCCTTGGGGACATGCCTAATTCCTGGCTGATTTGCCTTTCTCGTCTTAGGGTTGGGGTTCGGCCTAGGGCTAGGATTTTTAAAATCAGGAAGCCCTGAGTTCCAGGCACACTGGAGCTGTGAAAGGCATCCAAAAGGGAGTGCAAAAGTGCCACAACATGGCTGCTTTCACGGCTTTTTCCTTGGCAAGAAGCCTAACACCAGGCTGATTTACCTTCTCAGGGTTACTGTTAGGCTTAGGCCTAGGGCTAGGATTTTTGAAACTAGGAAGCCCTGGGCTCCAGGCACACTGCAGCTGTTCAAGGCATCCCAAGGGGAGTACAAAAGTGCAACAACATGGCAGCTTTCACAGCTTTTTCCTTGGCACCATCCCTATACCTAGGCTGATTTATCTGCCTAGGGTTAGGGTTAGGGTTCAGCCTAGGGCTTGGATTTCTTTAACCAGGAAGCCCTGAGTTCCAGGCTTACTTCATCTGCCAAAGGCATCCCAAAGGGAGTGCAGAAGTGCCACAACATGGCTGCTTTCACGGCTTTTCCCTTAGGAAGAACCCTAATACCCGGCTGATTTACCTTCCTAGGGTTACTGTTAGGCTTAGGCCTAGGACTTTTAAAACCAGGAAGCCCTGGGCTCCAGGCACACTGCAGCTGCGAAAGGCATCCCAAGGGGAGCGCAAAAGTGACGCAACTTGGCTGCCACCACTGATATTTCCATGAGACCATCCCGAACCATAGGCTGATTTTCCTTCCTAGGGTTAAGGTTTGAGTTACGCCTAGGGTAAGGGCTCTATTAACCAGAAAGCCCTGAGTTGCAAGAACACAGCAGCTGCAAAGGACTAGCCAAGAAGAGCGCAAAAGTAGCACAACATGCCTGCCTCCACAGCTTTTTCCTTGGGGACATGCCTAATTCCTGGCTGATTTGCCTTTCTCGTCTTAGGGTTGGGGTT
This sequence comes from Ammospiza caudacuta, assembly GCF_027887145.1. Lineage (NCBI taxonomy): Eukaryota > Metazoa > Chordata > Aves > Passeriformes > Passerellidae > Ammospiza > Ammospiza caudacuta. Next base: position 336,877 of record NW_026682911.1, read on the forward strand.
CGGCCTAGGGCTAGGATTTTTAAAATCAGGAAGCCCTGAGTTCCAGGCACACTGGAGCTGTGAAAGGCATCCAAAAGGGAGTGCAAAAGTGCCACAACATGGCTGCTTTCACGGCTTTTTCCTTGGCAAGAAGCCTAACACCAGGCTGATTTACCTTCCCAGGGTTACTGTTAGGCTTAGGCCTAGGGCTAGGATTTTTGAAACTAGGAAGCCCTGGGCTCCAGGCGCACTGCAGCTGTTCAAGGCATCCCAAGGGGAGTACAAAAGTGCAACAACATGGCAGCTTTCACAGCTTTTTCCTTGGCACCATCCCTATACCTAGGCTGATTTATCTGCCTAGGGTTAGGGTTAGGGTTCAGCCTAGGGCTTGGATTTCTTTAACCAGGAAGCCCTGAGTTCCAGGCTTACTTCATCTGCCAAAGGCATCCCAAAGGGAGTGCAGAAGTGCCACAACATGGCTGCTTTCACGGCTTTTCCCTTAGGAAGAACCCTAATACCCGGCTGATTTACCTTCCTAGGGTTACTGTTAGGCTTAGGCCTAGGACTTTTAAAACCAGGAAGCCCTGGGCTCCAGGCACACTGCAGCTGCGAAAGGCATCCCAAGGGGAGCGCAAAAGTGACGCAACTTGGCTGCCACCACTGATATTTCCATGAGACCATCCCGAACCATAGGCTGATTTTCCTTCCTAGGCTTAAGGTTTGAGTTACGCCTAGGGTAAGGGCTCTATTAACCAGAAAGCCCTGAGTTCCAAGAACACAGCAGCTGCGAAGGACTAGCCAAGAAGAGCGCAAAAGTAGCACAACATGCCTGCCTCCACAGCTTTTTCCTTGGGGACATGCCTAATTCCTGGCTGATTTGCCTTTCTCGTCTTAGGGTTGGGGTTCGGCCTAGGGCTAGGATTTTTAAAATCAGGAAGCCCTGAGTTCCAGGCACACTGGAGCTGTGAAAGGCATCCAAAAGGGAGTGCAAAAGTGCCACAACATGGCTGCTTTCACGGCTTTTTCCTTGGCAAGAAGCCTAACACCAGGCTGATTTACCTTCCCAGGGTTACTGTTAGGCTTAGGCCTAGGGCTAGGATTTTTAAAACTAGGAAGCCCTTAGCTCCAGGCACACTGCAGCTGTTCAAGGCATCCCAAGGGGAGTACAAAAGTGCAACAACATGGCAGCTTTCACAGCTTTTTCCTTGGCACCATCCCTATACCTAGGCTGATTTATCTGCCTAGGGTTAGGGTTAGGGTTCAGCCTAGGGCTTGGATTTCTTTAACCAGGAAGCCCTGAGTTCCAGGCTTACTTCATCTGCCAAAGGCATCCCAAAGGGAGTGCAGAAGTGCCACAACATGGCTGCTTTCACGGCTTTTCCCTTAGGAAGAACCCTAATACCCGGCTGATTTACCTTCCTAGGGTTACTGTTAGGCTTAGGCCTAGGACTTTTAAAACCAGGAAGCCCTGGGCTCCAGGCACACTGCAGCTGCGAAAGGCATCCCAAGGGGAGCGCAAAAGTGACGCAACTTGGCTGCCACCACTGATATTTCCATGAGACCATCCCGAACCATAGGCTGATTTTCCTTCCTAGGGTTAAGGTTTGAGTTACGCCTAGGGTAAGGGCTCTATTAACCAGAAAGCCCTGAGTTCCAAGAACACAGCAGCTGCGAAGGACTAGCCAAGAAGAGCGCAAAAGTAGCACAACATGCCTGCCTCCACAGCTTTTTCCTTGGGGACATGCCTAATTCCTGGCTGATTTGCCTTTCTCGTCTTAGGGTTGGGGTTCGGCCTAGGGCTAGGATTTTTAAAATCAGGAAGCCCTGAGTTCCAGGCACACTGGAGCTGTGAAAGGCATCCAAAAGGGAGTGCAAAAGTGCCACAACATGGCTGCTTTCACGGCTTTTTCCTTGGCAAGAAGCCTAACACCAGGCTGATTTACCTTCCCAGGGTTACTGTTAGGCTTAGGCCTAGGGCTAGGATTTTTGAAACTAGGAAGCCCTGGGCTCCAGGCGCACTGCAGCTGTTCAAGGCATCCCAAGGGGAGTACAAAAGTGCAACAACATGGCAGCTTTCACAGCTTTTTCCTTGGCACCATCCCTATACCTAGGCTCATTTATCTGCCTAGGGTTAGGGTTAGGGTTCAGCCTAGGGCTTGGATTTCTTTAACCAGGAAGCCCTGAGTTCCAGGCTTACTTCATCTGCCAAAGGCATCCCAAAGGGAGTGCAGAAGTGCCACAACATGGCTGCTTTCACGGCTTTTCCCTTAGGAAGAACCCTAATACCCGGCTGATTTACCTTCCTAGGGTTACTGTTAGGCTTAGGCCTAGGACTTTTAAAACCAGGAAGCCCTGGGCTCCAGGCACACTGCAGCTGCGAAAGGCATCCCAAGGGGAGCGCAAAAGTGACGCAACTTGGCTGCCACCACTGATATTTCCATGAGACCATCCCGAACCATAGGCTGATTTTCCTTCCTAGGCTTAAGGTTTGAGTTACGCCTAGGGTAAGGGCTCTATTAACCAGAAAGCCCTGAGTTGCAAGAACACAGCAGCTGCGAAGGACTAGCCAAGAAGAGCGCAAAAGTAGCACAACATGCCTGCCTCCACAGCTTTTTCCTTGGGGACATGCCTAATTCCTGGCTGATTTGCCTTTCTCGTCTTAGGGTTGGGGTTCGGCCTAGGGCTAGGATTTTTAAAATCAGGAAGCCCTGAGTTCCAGGCACACTGGAGCTGTGAAAGGCATCCAAAAGGGAGTGCAAAAGTGCCACAACATGGCTGCTTTCACGGCTTTTTCCTTGGCAAGAAGCCTAACACCAGGCTGATTTACCTTCCCAGGGTTACTGTTAGGCTTAGGCCTAGGGCTTGGATTTTTAAAACTAGGAAGCCCTGGGCTCCAGGCACACTGCAGCTGTTCAAGGCATCCCAAGGGGAGTACAAAAGTGCAACAACATGGCAGCTTTCACAGCTTTTTCCTTGGCACCATCCCTATACCTAGGCTGATTTATCTGCCTAGGGTTAGGGTTAGGGTTCAGCCTAGGGCTTGGATTTCTTTAACCAGGAAGCCCTGAGTTCCAGGCTTACTTCATCTGCCAAAGGCATCCCAAAGGGAGTGCAGAAGTGCCACAACATGGCTGCTTTCACGGCTTTTCCCTTAGGAAGAACCCTAATACCCGGCTGATTTACCTTCCTAGGGTTACTGTTAGGCTTAGGCCTAGGACTTTTAAAACCAGGAAGCCCTGGGCTCCAGGCACACTGCAGCTGCGAAAGGCATCCCAAGGGGAGCGCAAAAGTGACGCAACTTGGCTGCCACCACTGATATTTCCATGAGACCATCCCGAACCATAGGCTGATTTTCCTTCCTAGGCTTAAGGTTTGAGTTACGCCTAGGGTAAGGGCTCTATTAACCAGAAAGCCCTGAGTTCCAAGAACACAGCAGCTGCGAAGGACTAGCCAAGAAGAGCGCAAAAGTAGCACAACATGCCTGCCTCCACAGCTTTTTCCTTGGGGACATGCCTAATTCCTGGCTGATTTGCCTTTCTCGTCTTAGGGTTGGGGTTCGGCCTAGGGCTAGGATTTTTAAAATCAGGAAGCCCTGAGTTCCAGGCACACTGGAGCTGTGAAAGGCATCCAAAAGGGAGTGCAAAAGTGCCACAACATGGCTGCTTTCACGGCTTTTTCCTTGGCAAGAAGCCTAACACCAGGCTGATTTACCTTCCCAGGGTTACTGTTAGGCTTAGGCCTAGGGCTAGGATTTTTGAAACTAGGAAGCCCTGGGCTCCAGGCACACTGCAGCTGTTCAAGGCATCCCAAGGGGAGTACAAAAGTGCAACAACATGGCAGCTTTCACAGCTTTTTCCTTGGCACCATCCCTATACCTAGGCTGATTTATCTGCCTAGGGTTAGGGTTAGGGTTCAGCCTAGGGCTTGGATTTCTTTAACCAGGAAGCCCTGAGTTCCAGGCTTACTTCATCTGCCAAAGGCATCCCAAAGGGAGTGCAGAAGTGCCACAACATGGCTGCTTTCACGGCTTTTCCCTTAGGAAGAACCCTAATACCCGGCTGATTTACCTTCCTAGGGTTACTGTTAGGCTTAGGCCTAGGACTTTTAAAACCAGGAAGCCCTGGGCTCCAGGCACACTGCAGCTGCAAAAGGCATCCCAAGGGGAGCGCAAAAGTGACGCAACTTGGCTGCCACCACTGATATTTCCATGAGACCATCCCGAACCATAGGCTGATTTTCCTTCCTAGGGTTAAGGTTTGAGTTACGCCTAGGGTAAGGGCTCTATTAACCAGAAAGCCCTGAGTTCCAAGAACACAGCAGCTGCGAAGGACTAGCCAAGAAGAGCGCAAAAGTAGCACAACATGCCTGCCTCCACAGCTTTTTCCTTGGGGACATGCCTAATTCCTGGCTGATTTGCCTTTCTCGTCTTAGGGTTGGGGTTCGGCCTAGGGCTAGGATTTTTAAAATCAGGAAGCCCTGAGTTCCAGGCACACTGGAGCTGTGAAAGGCATCCAAAAGGGAGTGCAAAAGTGCCACAACATGGCTGCTTTCACGGCTTTTTCCTTGGCAAGAAGCCTAACACCAGGCTGATTTACCTTCCCAGGGTTACTGTTAGGCTTAGGCCTAGGGCTAGGATTTTTGAAACTAGGAAGCCCTGGGCTCCAGGCACACTGCAGCTGTTCAAGGCATCCCAAGGGGAGTACAAAAGTGCAACAACATGGCAGCTTTCACAGCTTTTTCCTTGGCACCATCCCTATACCTAGGCTGATTTATCTGCCTAGGGTTAGGGTTAGGGTTCAGCCTAGGGCTTGGATTTCTTTAACCAGGAAGCCCTGAGTTCCAGGCTTACTTCATCTGCCAAAGGCATCCCAAAGGGAGTGCAGAAGTGCCACAACATGGCTGCTTTCACGGCTTTTCCCTTAGGAAGAACCCTAATACCCGGCTGATTTACCTTCCTAGGGTTACTGTTAGGCTTAGGCCTAGGACTTTTAAAACCAGGAAGCCCTGGGCTCCAGGCACACTGCAGCTGCGAAAGGCATCCCAAGGGGAGCGCAAAAGTGACGCAACTTGGCTGCCACCACTGATATTTCCATGAGACCATCCCGAACCATAGGCTGATTTTCCTTCCTAGGCTTAAGGTTTGAGTTACGCCTAGGGTAAGGGTTCTATTAACCAGAAAGCCCTGAGTTCCAAGAACACAGCAGCTGCGAAGGACTAGCCAAGAAGAGCGCAAAAGTAGCACAACATGCCTGCCTCCACAGCTTTTTCCTTGGGGACATGCCTAATTCCTGGCTGATTTGCCTTTCTCGTCTTAGGGTTGGGGTTCGGCCTAGGGCTAGGATTTTTAAAATCAGGAAGCCCTGAGTTCCAGGCACACTGCAGCTGTGAAAGGCATCCAAAAGGGAGTGCAAAAGTGCCACAACATGGCTGCTTTCACGGCTTTTTCCTTGGCAAGAAGCCTAACACCAGGCTGATTTACCTTCCCAGGGTTACTGTTAGGCTTAGGCCTAGGGCTAGGATTTTTAAAACTAGGAAGCCCTGGGCTCCAGGCACACTGCAGCTGTTCAAGGCATCCCAAGGGGAGTACAAAAGTGCAACAACATGGCAGCTTTCACAGCTTTTTCCTTGGCACCATCCCTATACCTAGGCTGATTTATCTGCCTAGGGTTAGGGTTAGGGTTCAGCCTAGGGCTTGGATTTCTTTAACCAGGAAGCCCTGAGTTCCAGGCTTACTTCATCTGCCAAAGGCATCCCAAAGGGAGTGCAGAAGTGCCACAACATGGCTGCTTTCACGGCTTTTCCCTTAGGAAGAACCCTAATACCCGGCTGATTTACCTTCCTAGGGTTACTGTTAGGCTTAGGCCTAGGACTTTTAAAACCAGGAAGCCCTGGGCTCCAGGCACACTGCAGCTGCGAAAGGCATCCCAAGGGGAGCGCAAAAGTGACGCAACTTGGCTGCCACCACTGATATTTCCATGAGACCATCCCGAACCATAGGCTGATTTTCCTTCCTAGGGTTAAGGTTTGAGTTACGCCTAGGGTAAGGGCTCTATTAACCAGAAAGCCCTGAGTTCCAAGAACACAGCAGCTGCGAAGGACTAGCCAAGAAGAGCGCAAAAGTAGCACAACATGCCTGCCTCCACAGCTTTTTCCTTGGGGACATGCCTAATTCCTGGCTGATTTGCCTTTCTCGTCTTAGGGTTGGGGTTCGGCCTAGGGCTAGGATTTTTAAAATCAGGAAGCCCTGAGTTCCAGGCACACTGGAGCTGTGAAAGGCATCCAAAAGGGAGTGCAAAAGTGCCACAACATGGCAGCTTTCACGGCTTTTTCCTTGGCAAGAAGCCTAACACCAGGCTGATTTACCTTCCCAGGGTTACTGTTAGGCTTAGGCCTAGGGCTAGGATTTTTAAAACTAGGAAGCCCTGGGCTCCAGGAACACTGCAGCTGTTCAAGGCATCCCAAGGGGAGTACAAAAGTGCAACAACATGGCAGCTTTCACAGCTTTTTCCTTGGCACCATCCCTATACCTAGGCTGATTTATCTGCCTAGGGTTAGGGTTAGCGTTCAGCCTAGGGCTTGGATTTCTTTAACCAGGAAGCCCTGAGTTCCAGGCTTACTTCATCTGCCAAAGGCATCCCAAAGGGAGTGCAGAAGTGCCACAACATGGCTGCTTTCACGGCTTTTCCCTTAGGAAGAACCCTAATACCCGGCTGATTTACCTTCCTAGGGTTACTGTTAGGCTTAGGCCTAGGACTTTTAAAACCAGGAAGCCCTGGGCTCCAGGCACACTGCAGCTGCGAAAGGCATCCCAAGGGGAGCGCAAAAGTGACGCAACTTGGCTGCCACCACTGATATTTCCATGAGACCATCCCGAACCATAGGCTGATTTTCCTTCCTAGGCTTAAGGTTTGAGTTACGCCTAGGGTAAGGGCTCTATTAACCAGAAAGCCCTGAGTTCCAAGAACACAGCAGCTGCGAAGGACTAGCCAAGAAGAGCGCAAAAGTACCACAACATGCCTGCCTCCACAGCTTTTTCCTTGGGGACATGCCTAATTCCTGGCTGATTTGCCTTTCTCGTCTTAGGGTTGGGGTTCGGCCTAGGGCTAGGATTTTTAAAATCAGGAAGCCCTGAGTTCCAGGCACACTGGAGCTGTGAAAGGCATCCAAAAGGGAGTGCAAAAGTGCCACAACATGGCTGCTTTCACGGCTTTTTCCTTGGCAAGAAGCCTAACACCAGGCTGATTTACCTTCCCAGGGTTACTGTTAGGCTTAGGCCTAGGGCTAGGATTTTTGAAACTAGGAAGCCCTGGGCTCCAGGCACACTGCAGCTGTTCAAGGCATCCCAAGGGGAGTACAAAAGTGCAACAACATGGCAGCTTTCACAGCTTTTTCCTTGGCACCATCCCTATACCTAGGCTGATTTATCTGCCTAGGGTTAGGGTTAGGGTTCAGCCTAGGGCTTGGATTTCTTTAACCAGGAAGCCCTGAGTTCCAGGCTTACTTCATCTGCCAAAGGCATCCCAAAGGGAGTGCAGAAGTGCCACAACATGGCTGCTTTCACGGCTTTTCCCTTAGGAAGAACCCTAATACCCGGCTGATTTACCTTCCTAGGGTTACTGTTAGGCTTAGGCCTAGGACTTTTAAAACCAGGAAGCCCTGGGCTCCAGGCACACTGCAGCTGCGAAAGGCATCCCAAGGGGAGCGCAAAAGTGACGCAACTTGGCTGCCACCACTGATATTTCCATGAGACCATCCCGAACCATAGGCTGATTTTCCTTCCTAGGCTTAAGGTTTGAGTTACGCCTAGGGTAAGGGCTCTATTAACCAGAAAGCCCTGAGTTGCAAGAACACAGCAGCTGCGAAGGACTAGCCAAGAAGAGCGCAAAAGTAGCACAACATGCCTGCCTCCACAGCTTTTTCCTTGGGGACATGCCTAATTCCTGGCTGATTTGCCTTTCTCGTCTTAGGGTTGGGGTTCGGCCTAGGGCTAGGATTTTTAAAATCAGGAAGCCCTGAGTTCCAGGCACACTGGAGCTGTGAAAGGCATCCAAAAGGGAGTGCAAAAGTGCCACAACATGGCTGCTTTCACGGCTTTTTCCTTGGCAAGAAGCCTAACACCAGGCTGATTTACCTTCCCAGGGTTACTGTTAGGCTTAGGCCTAGGGCTAGGATTTTTGAAACTAGGAAGCCCTGGGCTCCAGGCACACTGCAGCTGTTCAAGGCATCCCAAGGGGAGTACAAAAGTGCAACAACATGGCAGCTTTCACAGCTTTTTCCTTGGCACCATCCCTATACCTAGGCTGATTTATCTGCCTAGGGTTAGGGTTAGGGTTCAGCCTAGGGCTTGGATTTCTTTAACCAGGAAGCCCTGAGTTCCAGGCTTACTTCATCTGCCAAAGGCATCCCAAAGGGAGTGCAGAAGTGCCACAACATGGCTGCTTTCACGGCTTTTCCCTTAGGAAGAACCCTAATACCCGGCTGATTTACCTTCCTAGGGTTACTGTTAGGCTTAGGCCTAGGACTTTTAAAACCAGGAAGCCCTGGGCTCCAGGCACACTGCAGCTGCGAAAGGCATCCCAAGGGGAGCGCAAAAGTGACGCAACTTGGCTGCCACCACTGATATTTCCATGAGACCATCCCGAACCATAGGCTGATTTTCCTTCCTAGGCTTAAGGTTTGAGTTACGCCTAGGGTAAGGGCTCTATTAACCAGAAAGCCCTGAGTTCCAAGAACACAGCAGCTGCGAAGGACTAGCCAAGAAGAGCGCAAAAGTACCACAACATGCCTGCCTCCACAGCTTTTTCCTTGGGGACATGCCTAATTCCTGGCTGATTTGCCTTTCTCGTCTTAGGGTTGGGGTTCGGCCTAGGGCTAGGATTTTTAAAATCAGGAAGCCCTGAGTTCCAGGCACACTGGAGCTGTGAAAGGCATCCAAAAGGGAGTGCAAAAGAGCCACAACATGGCTGCTTTCACGGCTTTTTCCTTGGCAAGAAGCCTAACACCAGGCTGATTTACCTTCCCAGGGTTACTGTTAGGCTTAGGCCTAGGGCTAGGATTTTTAAAACTAGGAAGCCCTGGGCTCCAGGCACACTGCAGCTGTTCAAGGCATCCCAAGGGGAGTACAAAAGTGCAACAACATGGCAGCTTTCACAGCTTTTTCCTTGGCACCATCCCTATACCTAGGCTGATTTATCTGCCTAGGGTTAGGGTTAGGGTTAGGGTTCAGCCTAGGGCTTGGATTTCTTTAACCAGGAAGCCCTGAGTTCCAGGCTTACTTCATCTGCCAAAGGCATCCCAAAGGGAGTGCAGAAGTGCCACAACATGGCTGCTTTCACGGCTTTTCCCTTAGGAAGAACCCTAATACCCGGCTGATTTACCTTCCTAGGGTTACTGTTAGGCTTAGGCCTAGGACTTTTAAAACCAGGAAGCCCTGGGCTCCAGGCACACTGCAGCTGCGAAAGGCATCCCAAGGGGAGCGCAAAAGTGACGCAACTTGGCTGCCACCACTGATATTTCCATGAGACCATCCCGAACCATAGGCTGATTTTCCTTCCTAGGGTTAAGGTTTGAGTTACGCCTAGGGTAAGGGCTCTATTAACCAGAAAGCCCTGAGTTCCAAGAACACAGCAGCTGCGAAGGACTAGCCAAGAAGAGCGCAAAAGTAGCACAACATGCCTGCCTCCACAGCTTTTTCCTTGGGGACATGCCTAATTCCTGGCTGATTTGCCTTTCTCGTCTTAGGGTTGGGGTTCGGCCTAGGGCTAGGATTTTTAAAATCAGGAAGCCCTGAGTTCCAGGCACACTGGAGCTGTGAAAGGCATCCAAAAGGGAGTGCAAAAGTGCCACAACATGGCTGCTTTCACGGCTTTTTCCTTGGCAAGAAGCCTAACACCAGGCTGATTTACCTTCCCAGGGTTACTGTTAGGCTTAGGCCTAGGGCTAGGATTTTTGCAACTAGGAAGCCCTGGGCTCCAGGCACACTGCAGCTGTTCAAGGCATCCCAAGGGGAGTACAAAAGTGCAACAACATGGCAGCTTTCACAGCTTTTTCCTTGGCACCATCCCTATACCTAGGCTGATTTATCTGCCTAGGGTTAGGGTTAGGGTTCAGCCTAGGGCTTGGATTTCTTTAACCAGGAAGCCCTGAGTTCCAGGCTTACTTCATCTGCCAAAGGCATCCCAAAGGGAGTGCAGAAGTGCCACAACATGGCTGCTTTCACGGCTTTTCCCTTAGGAAGAACCCTAATACCCGGCTGATTTACCTTCCTAGGGTTACTGTTAGGCTTAGGCCTAGGACTTTTAAAACCAGGAAGCCCTGGGCTCCAGGCACACTGCAGCTGCGAAAGGCATCCCAAGGGGAGCGCAAAAGTGACGCAACTTGGCTGCCACCACTGATATTTCCATGAGACCATCCCGAACCATAGGCTGATTTTCCTTCCTAGGCTTAAGGTTTGAGTTACGCCTAGGGTAAGGGCTCTATTAACCAGAAAGCCCTGAGTTCCAAGAACACAGCAGCTGCGAAGGACTAGCCAAGAAGAGCGCAAAAGTACCACAACATGCCTGCCTCCACAGCTTTTTCCTTGGGGACATGCCTAATTCCTGGCTGATTTGCCTTTCTCGTCTTAGGGTTGGGGTTCGGCCTAGGGCTAGGATTTTTAAAATCAGGAAGCCCTGAGTTCCAGGCACACTGGAGCTGTGAAAGGCATCCAAAAGGGAGTGCAAAAGTGCCACACCATGGCTGCTTTCACGGCTTTTTCCTTGGCAAGAAGCCTAACACCAGGCTGATTTACCTTCCCAGGGTTACTGTTAGGCTTAGGCCTAGGGCTAGGATTTTTGAAACTAGGAAGCCCTGGGCTCCAGGCACACTGCAGCTGTTCAAGGCATCCCAAGGGGAGTACAAAAGTGCAACAACATGGCAGCTTTCACAGCTTTTTCCTTGGCACCATCCCTATACCTAGGCTGATTTATCTGCCTAGGGTTAGGGTTAGGGTTCAGCCTAGGGCTTGGATTTCTTTAACCAGGAAGCCCTGAGTTCCAGGCTTACTTCATCTGCCAAAGGCATCCCAAAGGGAGTGCAGAAGTGCCACAACATGGCTGCTTTCACGGCTTTTCCCTTAGGAAGAACCCTAATACCCGGCTGATTTACCTTCCTAGGGTTACTGTTAGGCTTAGGACTAGGACTTTTAAAACCAGGAAGCCCTGGGCTCCAGGCACACTGCAGCTGCGAAAGGCATCCCAAGGGGAGCGCAAAAGTGACGCAACTTGGCTGCCACCACTGATATTTCCATGAGACCATCCCGAACCATAGGCTGATTTTCCTTCCTAGGCTTAAGGTTTGAGTTACGCCTAGGGTAAGGGCTCTATTAACCAGAAAGCCCTGAGTTCCAAGAACACAGCAGCTGCGAAGGACTAGCCAAGAAGAGCGCAAAAGTAGCACAACATGCCTGCCTCCACAGCTTTTTCCTGGGGGACATGCCTAATTCCTGGCTGATTTGCCTTTCTCGTCTTAGGGTTGGGGTTCGGCCTAGGGCTAGGATTTTTAAAATCAGGAAGCCCTGAGTTCCAGGCACACTGGAGCTGTGAAAGGCATCCAAAAGGGAGCGCAAAAGTGCCACAACATGGCTGCTTTCACGGCTTTTTCCTTGGCAAGAAGCCTAACACCAGGCTGATTTACCTTCCCAGGGTTACTGTTAGGCTTAGGCCTAGGGCTAGGATTTTTGCAACTAGGAAGCCCTGGGCTCCAGGCACACTGCAGCTGTTCAAGGCATCCCAAGGGGAGTACAAAAGTGCAACAACATGGCAGCTTTCACAGCTTTTTCCTTGGCACCATCCCTATACCTAGGCTGATTTATCTGCCTAGGGTTAGGGTTAGGGTTCAGCCTAGGGCTTGGATTTCTTTAACCAGGAAGCCCTGAGTTCCAGGCTTACTTCATCTGCCAAAGGCATCCCAAAGGGAGTGCAGAAGTGCCACAACATGGCTGCTTTCACGGCTTTTCCCTTAGGAAGAACCCTAATACCCGGCTGATTTACCTTCCTAGGGTTACTGTTAGGCTTAGGCCTAGGACTTTTAAAACCAGGAAGCCCTGGGCTCCAGGCACACTGCAGCTGCGAAAGGCATCCCAAGGGGAGCGCAAAAGTGACGCAACTTGGCTGCCACCACTGATATTTCCATGAGACCATCCCGAACCATAGGCTGATTTTCCTTCCTAGGGTTAAGGTTTGAGTTACGCCTAGGGTAAGGGCTCTATTAACCAGAAAGCCCTGAGTTGCAAGAACACAGCAGCTGCGAAGGACTAGCCAAGAAGAGCGCAAAAGTAGCACAACATGCCTGCCTCCACAGCTTTTTCCTTGGGGACATGCCTAATTCCTGGCTGATTTGCCTTTCTCCTCTTAGGGTTGGGGTTCGGCCTAGGGCTAGGATTTTTAAAATCAGGAAGCCCTGAGTTCCAGGCACACTGGAGCTGTGAAAGGCATCCAAAAGGGAGTGCAAAAGTGCCACAACATGGCTGCTTTCACGGCTTTTTCCTTGGCAAGAAGCCTAACACCAGGCTGATTTACCTTCCCAGGGTTACTGTTAGGCTTAGGCCTAGGGCTAGGATTTTTGAAACTAGGAAGCCCTGGGCTCCAGGCACACTGCAGCTGTTCAAGGCATCCCAAGGGGAGTACAAAAGTGCAACAACATGGCAGCTTTCACAGCTTTTTCCTTGGCACCATCCCTATACCTAGGCTGATTTATCTGCCTAGGGTTAGGGTTAGGGTTCAGCCTAGGGCTTGGATTTCTTTAACCAGGAAGCCCTGAGTTCCAGGCTTACTTCATCTGCCAAAGGCATCCCAAAGGGAGTGCAGAAGTGCCACAACATGGCTGCTTTCACGGCTTTTCCCTTAGGAAGAACCCTAATACCCGGCTGATTTACCTTCCTAGGGTTACTGTTAGGCTTAGGCCTAGGACTTTTAAAACCAGGAAGCCCTGGGCTCCAGGCACACTGCAGCTGCGAAAGGCATCCCAAGGGGAGCGCAAAAGTGACGCAACTTGGCTGCCACCACTGATATTTCCATGAGACCATCCCGAACCATAGGCTGATTTTCCTTCCTAGGCTTAAGGTTTGAGTTACGCCTAGGGTAAGGGCTCTATTAACCAGAAAGCCCTGAGTTCCAAGAACACAGCAGCTGCGAAGGACTAGCCAAGAAGAGCGCAAAAGTAGCACAACATGCCTGCCTCCACAGCTTTTTCCTTGGGGACATGCCTAATTCCTGGCTGATTTGCCTTTCTCGTCTTAGGGTTGGGGTTCGGCCTAGGGCTAGGATTTTTAAAATCAGGAAGCCCTGAGTTCCAGGCACACTGGAGCTGTGAAAGGCATCCAAAAGGGAGTGCAAAAGTGCCACAACATGGCTGCTTTCACGGCTTTTTCCTTGGCAAGAAGCCTAACACCAGGCTGATTTACCTTCCCAGGGTTACTGTTAGGCTTAGGCCTAGGGCTAGGATTTTTGAAACTAGGAAGCCCTGGGCTCCAGGCACACTGCAGCTGTTCAAGGCATCCCAAGGGGAGTACAAAAGTGCAACAACATGGCAGCTTTCACAGCTTTTTCCTTGGCACCATCCCTATACCTAGGCTGATTTATCTGCCTAGGGTTAGGGTTAGGGTTCAGCCTAGGGCTTGGATTTCTTTAACCAGGAAGCCCTGAGTTCCAGGCTTACTTCATCTGCCAAAGGCATCCCAAAGGGAGTGCAGAAGTGCCACAACATGGCTGCTTTCACGGCTTTTCCCTTAGGAAGAACCCTAATACCCGGCTGATTTACCTTCCTAGGGTTACTGTTAGGCTTAGGCCTAGGACTTTTAAAACCAGGAAGCCCTGGGCTCCAGGCACACTGCAGCTGCGAAAGGCATCCCAAGGGGAGCGCAAAAGTGACGCAACTTGGCTGCCACCACTGATATTTCCATGAGACCATCCCGAACCATAGGCTGATTTTCCTTCCTAGGCTTAAGGTTTGAGTTACGCCTAGGGTAAGGGCTCTATTAACCAGAAAGCCCTGAGTTCCAAGAACACAGCAGCTGCGAAGGACTAGCCAAGAAGAGCGCAAAAGTAGCACAACATGCCTGCCTCCACAGCTTTTTCCTTGGGGACATGCCTAATTCCTGGCTGATTTGCCTTTCTCCTCTTAGGGTTGGGGTTCGGCCTAGGGCTAGGATTTTTAAAATCAGGAAGCCCTGAGTTCCAGGCACACTGGAGCTGTGAAAGGCATCCAAAAGAGAGTGCAAAAGTGCCACAACATGGCAGCTTTCACGGCTTTTTCCTTGGCAAGAAGCCTAACACCAGGCTGATTTCCCTTCCCAGGGTTACTGTTAGGCTTAGGCCTAGGGCTAGGATTTTTGCAACTAGGAAGCCCTGGGCTCCAGGCACACTGCAGCTGTTCAAGGCATCCCAAGGGGAGTACAAAAGTGCAACAACATGGCAGCTTTCACAGCTTTTTCCTTGGCACCATCCCTATACCTAGGCTGATTTATCTGCCTAGGGTTAGGGTTAGGGTTCAGCCTAGGGCTTGGATTTCTTTAACCAGGAAGCCCTGAGTTCCAGGCTTACTTCATCTGCCAAAGGCATCCCAAAGGGAGTGCAGAAGTGCCACAACATGGCTGCTTTCACGGCTTTTCCCTTAGGAAGAACCCTAATACCCGGCTGATTTACCTTCCTAGGGTTACTGTTAGGCTTAGGCCTAGGACTTTTAAAACCAGGAAGCCCTGGGCTCCAGGCACACTGCAGCTGCGAAAGGCATCCCAAGGGGAGCGCAAAAGTGATGCAACTTGGCTGCCACCACTGATATTTCCATGAGACCATCCCGAACCATAGGCTGATTTTCCTTCCTAGGCTTAAGGTTTGAGTTACGCCTAGGGTAAGGGCTCTATTAACCAGAAAGCCCTGAGTTCCAAGAACACAGCAGCTGCGAAGGACTAGCCAAGAAGAGCGCAAAAGTAGCACAACATGCCTGCCTCCACAGCTTTTTCCTTGGGGACATGCCTAATTCCTGGCTGATTTGCCTTTCTCGTCTTAGGGTTGGGGTTCGGCCTAGGGCTAGGATTTTTAAAAGCAGGAAGCCCTGAGTTCCAGGCACACTGGAGCTGTGAAAGGCATCCAAAAGGGAGTGCAAAAGTGCCACAACATGGCAGCTTTCACGGCTTTTTCCTTGGCAAGAAGCCTAACACAAGGCTGATTTGCCTTCCCAGGGTTACTGTTAGGCTTAGGCCTAGGGCTAGGATTTTTGCAACTAGGAAGCCCTGGGCTCCAGGCACACTGCAGCTGTTCAAGGCATCCCAAGGGGAGTACAAAAGTGCAACAACATGGCAGCTTTCACAGCTTTTTCCTTGGCACCATCCCTATACCTAGGCTGATTTATCTGCCTAGGGTTAGGGTTAGGGTTCAGCCTAGGGCTTGGATTTCTTTAACCAGGAAGCCCTGAGTTCCAGGCTTACTTCATCTGCCAAAGGCATCCCAAAGGGAGTGCAGAAGTGCCACAACATGGCTGCTTTCACGGCTTTTCCCTTAGGAAGAACCCTAATACCCGGCTGATTTACCTTCCTAGGGTTACTGTTAGGCTTAGGCCTAGGACTTTTAAAACCAGGAAGCCCTGGGCTCCAGGCACACTGCAGCTGCGAAAGGCATCCCAAGGGGAGCGCAAAAGTGACGCAACTTGGCTGCCACCACTGATATTTCCATGAGACCATCCCGAACCATAGGCTGATTTTCCTTCCTAGGCTTAAGGTTTGAGTTACGCCTAGGGTAAGGGCTCTATTAACCAGAAAGCCCTGAGTTCCAAGAACACAGCAGCTGCGAAGGACTAGCCAAGAAGAGCGCAAAAGTAGCACAACATGCCTGCCTCCACAGCTTTTTCCTTGGGGACATGCCTAATTCCTGGCTGATTTGCCTTTCTCGTCTTAGGGTTGGGGTTCGGCCTAGGGCTAGGATTTTTAAAATCAGGAAGCCCTGAGTTCCAGGCACACTGGAGCTGTGAAAGGCATCCAAAAGGGAGTGCAAAAGTGCCACAACATGGCTGCTTTCACGGCTTTTTCCTTGGCAAGAAGCCTAACACCAGGCTGATTTACCTTCCCAGGGTTACTGTTAGGCTTAGGCCTAGGGCTAGGATTTTTGAAACTAGGAAGCCCTGGGCTCCAGGCACACTGCAGCTGTTCAAGGCATCCCAAGGGGAGTACAAAAGTGCAACAACATGGCAGCTTTCACAGCTTTTTCCTTGGCACCATCCCTATACCTAGGCTGATTTATCTGCCTAGGGTTAGGGTTAGGGTTCAGCCTAGGGCTTGGATTTCTTTAACCAGGAAGCCCTGAGTTCCAGGCTTACTTCATCTGCCAAAGGCATCCCAAAGGGAGTGCAGAAGTGCCACAACATGGCTGCTTTCACGGCTTTTCCCTTAGGAAGAACCCTAATACCCGGCTGATTTACCTTCCTAGGGTTACTGTTAGGCTTAGGCCTAGGACTTTTAAAACCAGGAAGCCCTGGGCTCCAGGCACACTGCAGCTGCGAAAGGCATCCCAAGGGGAGCGCAAAAGTGACGCAACTTGGCTGCCACCACTGATATTTCCATGAGACCATCCCGAACCATAGGCTGATTTTCCTTCCTAGGCTTAAGGTTTGAGTTACGCCTAGGGTAAGGGCTCTATTAACCAGAAAGCCCTGAGTTGCAAGAACACAGCAGCTGCGAAGGACTAGCCAAGAAGAGCGCAAAAGTAGCACAACATGCCTGCCTCCACAGCTTTTTCCTTGGGGACATGCCTAATTCCTGGCTGATTTGCCTTTCTCGTCTTAGGGTTGGGGTTCGGCCTAGGGCTAGGATTTTTAAAATCAGGAAGCCCTGAGTTCCAGGCACACTGGAGCTGTGAAAGGCATCCAAAAGGGAGTGCAAAAGTGCCACAACATGGCAGCTTTCACGGCTTTTTCCTTGGCAAGAAGCCTAACACCAGGCTGATTGACCTTCCCAGGGTTACTGTTAGGCTTAGGCCTAGGGCTAGGATTTTTGAAACTAGGAAGCCCTGGGCTCCAGGCACACTGCAGCTGTTCAAGGCATCCCAAGGGGAGTACAAAAGTGCAACAACATGGCAGCTTTCACAGCTTTTTCCTTGGCACCATCCCTATACCTAGGCTGATTTATCTGCCTAGGGTTAGGGTTAGGGTTCAGCCTAGGGCTTGGATTTCTTTAACCAGGAAGCCCTGAGTTCCAGGCTTACTTCATCTGCCAAAGGCATCCCAAAGGGAGTGCAGAAGTGCCACAACATGGCTGCTTTCACGGCTTTTCCCTTAGGAAGAACCCTAATACCCGGCTGATTTACCTTCCTAGGGTTACTGTTAGGCTTAGGCCTAGGACTTTTAAAACCAGGAAGCCCTGGGCTCCAGGCACACTGCAGCTGCGAAAGGCATCCCAAGGGGAGCGCAAAAGTGACGCAACTTGGCTGCCACCACTGATATTTCCATGAGACCATCCCGAACCATAGGCTGATTTTCCTTCCTAGGCTTAAGGTTTGAGTTACGCCTAGGGTAAGGGCTCTATTAACCAGAAAGCCCTGAGTTGCAAGAACACAGCAGCTGCGAAGGACTAGCCAAGAAGAGCGCAAAAGTAGCACAACATGCCTGCCTCCACAGCTTTTTCCTTGGGGACATGCCTAATTCCTGGCTGATTTGCCTTTCTCGTCTTAGGGTTGGGGTTCGGCCTAGGGCTAGGATTTTTAAAATCAGGAAGCCCTGAGTTCCAGGCACACTGGAGCTGTGAAAGGCATCCAAAAGGGAGTGCAAAAGTGCCACAACATGGCAGCTTTCACGGCTTTTTCCTTGGCAAGAAGCCTAACACCAGGCTGATTGACCTTCCCAGGGTTACTGTTAGGCTTAGGCCTAGGGCTAGGATTTTTGAAACTAGGAAGCCCTGGGCTCCAGGCACACTGCAGCTGTTCAAGGCATCCCAAGGGGAGTACAAAAGTGCAACAACATGGCAGCTTTCACAGCTTTTTCCTTGGCACCATCCCTATACCTAGGCTGATTTATCTGCCTAGGGTTAGGGTTAGGGTTCAGCCTAGGGCTCGGATTTCTTTAACCAGGAAGCCCTGAGTTCCAGGCTTACTTCATCTGCCAAAGGCATCCCAAAGGGAGTGCAGAAGTGCCACAACATGGCTGCTTTCACGGCTTTTCCCTTAGGAAGAACCCTAATACCCGGCTGATTTACCTTCCTAGGGTTACTGTTAGGCTTAGGCCTAGGACTTTTAAAACCAGGAAGCCCTGGGCTCCAGGCACACTGCAGCTGCGAAAGGCATCCCAAGGGGAGCGCAAAAGTGACGCAACTTGGCTGCCACCACTGATATTTCCATGAGACCATCCCGAACCATAGGCTGATTTTCCTTCCTAGGCTTAAGGTTTGAGTTACGCCTAGGGTAAGGGCTCTATTAACCAGAAAGCCCTGAGTTCCAAGAACACAGCAGCTGCGAAGGACTAGCCAAGAAGAGCGCAAAAGTACCACAACATGCCTGCCTCCACAGCTTTTTCCTTGGGGACATGCCTAATTCCTGGCTGATTTGCCTTTCTCGTCTTAGGGTTGGGGTTCGGCCTAGGGCTAGGATTTTTAAAATCAGGAAGCCCTGAGTTCCAGGCACACTGGAGCTGTGAAAGGCATCCAAAAGGGAGTGCAAAAGTGCCACAACATGGCTGCTTTCACGGCTTTTTCCTTGGCAAGAAGCCTAACACCAGGCTGATTTACCTTCCCAGGGTTACTGTGAGGCTTAGGCCTAGGGCTAGGATTTTTAAAACTAGGAAGCCCTGGGCTCCAGGCACACTGCAGCTGTTCAAGGCATCCCAAGGGGAGTACAAAAGTGCAACAACATGGCAGCTTTCACAGCTTTTTCCTTGGCACCATCCCTATACCTAGGCTGATTTATCTGCCTAGGGTTAGGGTTAGGCTTCAGCCTAGGGCTTGGATTTCTTTAACCAGGAAGCCCTGAGTTCCAGGCTTACTTCATCTGCCAAAGGCATCCCAAAGGGAGTGCAGAAGTGCCACAACATGGCTGCTTTCACGGCTTTTCCCTTAGGAAGAACCCTAATACCCGGCTGATTTACCTTCCTAGGGTTACTGTTAGGCTTAGGCCTAGGACTTTTAAAACCAGGAAGCCCTGGGCTCCAGGCACACTGCAGCTGCGAAAGGCATCCCAAGGGGAGCGCAAAAGTGACGCAACTTGGCTGCCACCACTGATATTTCCATGAGACCATCCCGAACCATAGGCTGATTTTCCTTCCTAGGCTTAAGGTTTGAGTTACGCCTAGGGTAAGGGCTCTATTAACCAGAAAGCCCTGAGTTGCAAGAACACAGCAGCTGCGAAGGACTAGCCAAGAAGAGCGCAAAAGTAGCACAACATGCCTGCCTCCACAGCTTTTTCCTTGGGGACATGCCTAATTCCTGGCTGATTTGCCTTTCTCGTCTTAGGGTTGGGGTTCGGCCTAGGGCTAGGATTTTTAAAAGCAGGAAGCCCTGAGTTCCAGGCACACTGCAGCTGTGAAAGGCATCCAAAAGGGAGTGCAAAAGTGCCACAACATGGCTGCTTTCACGGCTTTTTCCTTGGCAAGAAGCCTAACACCAGGCTGATTTACCTTCCCAGGGTTACTGTTAGGCTTAGGCCTAGGGCTTGGATTTTTGAAACTAGGAAGCCCTGGGCTCCAGGCACACTGCAGCTGTTCAAGGCATCCCAAGGGGAGTACAAAAGTGCAACAACATGGCAGCTTTCACAGCTTTTTCCTTGGCACCATCCCTATACCTAGGCTGATTTATCTGCCTAGGGTTAGGGTTAGGGTTCAGCCTAGGGCTTGGATTTCTTTAACCAGGAAGCCCTGAGTTCCAGGCTTACTTCATCTGCCAAAGGCATCCCAAAGGGAGTGCAGAAGTGCCACAACATGGCTGCTTTCACGGCTTTTCCCTTAGGAAGAACCCTAATACCCGGCTGATTTACCTTCCTAGGGTTACTGTTAGGCTTAGGCCTAGGACTTTTAAAACCAGGAAGCCCTGGGCTCCAGGCACACTGCAGCTGCGAAAGGCATCCCAAGGGGAGCGCAAAAGTGACGCAACTTGGCTGCCACCACTGATATTTCCATGAGACCATCCCGAACCATAGGCTGATTTTCCTTCCTAGGGTTAAGGTTTGAGTTACGCCTAGGGTAAGGGCTCTATTAACCAGAAAGCCCTGAGTTGCAAGAACACAGCAGCTGCGAAGGACTAGCCAAGAAGAGCACAAAAGTAGCACAACATGCCTGCCTCCACAGCTTTTTCCTGGGGGACATGCTTAATTCCTGGCTGATTTGCCTTTCTCGTCTTAGGGTTGGGGTTCGGCCTAGGGCTAGGATTTTTAAAATCAGGAAGCCCTGAGTTCCAGGCACACTGGAGCTGTGAAAGGCATCCAAAAGGGAGTGCAAAAGTGCCACAACATGGCAGCTTTCACGGCTTTTTCCTTGGCAAGAAGCCTAACACCAGGCTGATTTACCTTCCCAGGGTTACTGTTAGGCTTAGGCCTAGGGCTAGGATTTTTGAAACTAGGAAGCCCTGGGCTCCAGGCACACTGCAGCTGTTCAAGGCATCCCAAGGGGAGTACAAAAGTGCAACAACATGGCAGCTTTCACAGCTTTTTCCTTGGCACCATCCCTATACCTAGGCTGATTTATCTGCCTAGGGTTAGGGTTAGGGTTCAGCCTAGGGCTTGGATTTCTTTAACCAGGAAGCCCTGAGTTCCAGGCTTACTTCATCTGCCAAAGGCATCCCAAAGGGAGTGCAGAAGTGCCACAACATGGCTGCTTTCACGGCTTTTCCCTTAGGAAGAACCCTAATACCCGGCTGATTTACCTTCCTAGGGTTACTGTTAGGCTTAGGCCTAGGACTTTTAAAACCAGGAAGCCCTGGGCTCCAGGCACACTGCAGCTGCGAAAGGCATCCCAAGGGGAGCGCAAAAGTGACGCAACTTGGCTGCCACCACTGATATTTCCATGAGACCATCCCGAACCATAGGCTGATTTTCCTTCCTAGGCTTAAGGTTTGAGTTACGCCTAGGGTAAGGGCTCTATTAACCAGAAAGCCCTGAGTTCCAAGAACACAGCAGCTGCGAAGGACTAGCCAAGAAGAGCGCAAAAGTACCACAACATGCCTGCCTCCACAGCTTTTTCCTTGGGGACATGCCTAATTCCTGGCTGATTTGCCTTTCTCGTCTTAGGGTTGGGGTTCGGCCTAGGGCTAGGTTTTTTAAAATCAGGAAGCCCTGAGTTCCAGGCACACTGGAGCTGTGAAAGGCATCCAAAAGGGAGTGCAAAAGTGCCACAACATGGCTGCTTTCACGGCTTTTTCCTTGGCAAGAAGCCTAACACCAGGCTGATTTACCTTCCCAGGGTTACTGTTAGGCTTAGGCCTAGGGCTAGGATTTTTGCAACTAGGAAGCCCTTAGCTCCAGGCACACTGCAGCTGTTCAAGGCATCCCAAGGGGAGTACAAAAGTGCAACAACATGGCAGCTTTCACAGCTTTTTCCTTGGCACCATCCCTATACCTAGGCTGATTTATCTGCCTAGGGTTAGGGTTAGGGTTCAGCCTAGGGCTTGGATTTCTTTAACCAGGAAGCCCTGAGATCCAGGCTTACTTCATCTGCCAAAGGCATCCCAAAGGGAGTGCAGAAGTGCCACAACATGGCTGCTTTCACGGCTTTTCCCTTAGGAAGAACCCTAATACCCGGCTGATTTACCTTCCTAGGGTTACTGTTAGGCTTAGGCCTAGGACTTTTAAAACCAGGAAGCCCTGGGCTCCAGGCACACTGCAGCTGCGAAAGGCATCCCAAGGGGAGCGCAAAAGTGACGCAACTTGGCTGCCACCACTGATATTTCCATGAGACCATCCCGAACCATAGGCTGATTTTCCTTCCTAGGCTTAAGGTTTGAGTTACGCCTAGGGTAAGGGCTCTATTAACCAGAAAGCCCTGAGTTGCAAGAACACAGCAGCTGCGAAGGACTAGCCAAGAAGAGCGCAAAAGTAGCACAACATGCCTGCCTCCACAGCTTTTTCCTTGGGGACATGCCTAATTCCTGGCTGATTTGCCTTTCTCGTCTTAGGGTTGGGGTTCGGCCTAGGGCTAGGATTTTTAAAATCAGGAAGCCCTGAGTTCCAGGCACACTGCAGCTGTGAAAGGCATCCAAAAGGGAGTGCAAAAGTGCCACAACATGGCTGCTTTCACGGCTTTTTCCTTGGCAAGAAGCCTAACACCAGGCTGATTTACCTTCCCAGGGTTACTGTTAGGCTTAGGCCTAGGGCTAGGATTTTTGAAACTAGGAAGCCCTGGGCTCCAGGCACACTGCAGCTGTTCAAGGCATCCCAAGGGGAGTACAAAAGTGCAACAACATGGCAGCTTTCACAGCTTTTTCCTTGGCACCATCCCTATACCTAGGCTGATTTATCTGCCTAGGGTTAGGGTTAGGGTTCAGCCTAGGGCTTGGATTTCTTTAACCAGGAAGCCCTGAGTTCCAGGCTTACTTCATCTGCCAAAGGCATCCCAAAGGGAGTGCAGAAGTGCCACAACATGGCTGCTTTCACGGCTTTTCCCTTAGGAAGAACCCTAATACCCGGCTGATTTACCTTCCTAGGGTTACTGTTAGGCTTAGGCCTAGGACTTTTAAAACCAGGAAGCCCTGGGCTCCAGGCACACTGCAGCTGCGAAAGGCATCCCAAGGGGAGCGCAAAAGTGACGCAACTTGGCTGCCACCACTGATATTTCCATGAGACCATCCCGAACCATAGGCTGATTTTCCTTCCTAGGCTTAAGGTTTGAGTTACGCCTAGGGTAAGGGCTCTATTAACCAGAAAGCCCTGAGTTCCAAGAACACAGCAGCTGCGAAGGACTAGCCAAGAAGAGCGCAAAAGTACCACAACATGCCTGCCTCCACAGCTTTTTCCTTGGGGACATGCCTAATTCCTGGCTGATTTGCCTTTCTCGTCTTAGGGTTGGGGTTCGGCCTAGGGCTAGGATTTTTAAAATCAGGAAGCCCTGAGTTCCAGGCACACTGGAGCTGTGAAAGGCATCCAAAAGGGAGTGCAAAAGTGCCACAACATGGCTGCTTTCACGGCTTTTTCCTTGGCAAGAAGCCTAACACCAGGCTGATTTCCCTTCCCAGGGTTACTGTTAGGCTTAGGCCTAGGGCTAGGATTTTTAAAACTAGGAAGCTCTTAGCTCCAGGCACACTGCAGCTGTTCAAGGCATCCCAAGGGGAGTACAAAAGTGCAACAACATGGCAGCTTTCACAGCTTTTTCCTTGGCACCATCCCTATACCTAGGCTGATTTATCTGCCTAGGGTTAGGGTTAGGGTTCAGCCTAGGGCTTGGATTTCTTTAACCAGGAAGCCCTGAGTTCCAGGCTTACTTCATCTGCCAAAGGCATCCCAAAGGGAGTGCAGAAGTGCCACAACATGGCTGCTTTCACGGCTTTTCCCTTAGGAAGAACCCTAATACCCGGCTGATTTACCTTCCTAGGGTTACTGTTAGGCTTAGGCCTAGGACTTTTAAAACCAGGAAGCCCTGGGCTCCAGGCACACTGCAGCTGCGAAAGGCATCCCAAGGGGAGCGCAAAAGTGACGCAACTTGGCTGCCACCACTGATATTTCCATGAGACCATCCCGAACCATAGGCTGATTTTCCTTCCTAGGCTTAAGGTTTGAGTTACGCCTAGGGTAAGGGCTCTATTAACCAGAAAGCCCTGAGTTCCAAGAACACAGCAGCTGCGAAGGACTAGCCAAGAAGAGCGCAAAAGTACCACAACATGCCTGCCTCCACAGCTTTTTCCTTGGGGACATGCCTAATTCCTGGCTGATTTGCCTTTCTCGTCTTAGGGTTGGGGTTCGGCCTAGGGCTAGGATTTTTAAAATCAGGAAGCCCTGAGTTCCAGGCACACTGCGGCTGTGAAAGGCATCCAAAAGGGAGTGCAAAAGTGCCACAACATGGCTGCTTTCACGGCTTTTTCCTTGGCAAGACGCCTAACACCAGGCTGATTTCCCTTCCCAGGGTTACTGTTAGGCTTAGGCCTAGGGCTAGGATTTTTAAAACTAGGAAGCCCTGGGCTCCAGGCACACTGCAGCTGTTCAAGGCATCCCAAGGGGAGTACAAAAGTGCAACAACATGGCAGCTTTCACAGCTTTTTCCTTGGCACCATCCCTATACCTAGGCTGATTTATCTGCCTAGGGTTAGGGTTAGGGTTCAGCCTAGGGCTTGGATTTCTTTAACCAGGAAGCCCTGAGTTCCAGGCTTACTTCATCTGCCAAAGGCATCCCAAAGGGAGTGCAGAAGTGCCACAACATGGCTGCTTTCACGGCTTTTCCCTTAGGAAGAACCCTAATACCCGGCTGATTTACCTTCCTAGGGTTACTGTTAGGCTTAGGCCTAGGACTTTTAAAACCAGGAAGCCCTGGGCTCCAGGCACACTGCAGCTGCGAAAGGCATCCCAAGGGGAGCGCAAAAGTGACGCAACTTGGCTGCCACCACTGATATTTCCATGAGACCATCCCGAACCATAGGCTGATTTTCCTTCCTAGGCTTAAGGTTTGAGTTACGCCTAGGGTAAGGGCTCTATTAACCAGAAAGCCCTGAGTTCCAAGAACACAGCAGCTGCGAAGGACTAGCCAAGAAGAGCGCAAAAGTACCACAACATGCCTGCCTCCACAGCTTTTTCCTTGGGGACATGCCTAATTCCTGGCTGATTTGCCTTTCTCGTCTTAGGGTTGGGGTTCGGCCTAGGGCTAGGATTTTTAAAATCAGGAAGCCCTGAGTTCCAGGCACACTGCGGCTGTGAAAGGCATCCAAAAGGGAGTGCAAAAGTGCCACAACATGGCTGCTTTCACGGCTTTTTCCTTGGCAAGACGCCTAACACCAGGCTGATTTACCTTCCCAGGGTTACTGTTAGGCTTAGGCCTAGGGCTAGGATTTTTAAAACTAGGAAGCCCTGGGCTCCAGGCACACTGCAGCTGTTCAAGGCATCCCAAGGGGAGTACAAAAGTGCAACAACATGGCAGCTTTCACAGCTTTTTCCTTGGCACCATCCCTATACCTAGGCTGATTTATCTGCCTAGGGTTAGGGTTAGGGTTCAGCCTAGGGCTTGGATTTCTTTAACCAGGAAGCCCTGAGTTCCAGGCTTACTTCATCTGCCAAAGGCATCCCAAAGGGAGTGCAGAAGTGCCACAACATGGCTGCTTTCACGGCTTTTCCCTTAGGAAGAACCCTAATACCCGGCTGATTTACCTTCCTAGGGTTACTGTTAGGCTTAGGCCTAGGACTTTTAAAACCAGGAAGCCCTGGGCTCCAGGCACACTGCAGCTGCGAAAGGCATCCCAAGGGGAGCGCAAAAGTGACGCAACTTGGCTGCCACCACTGATATTTCCATGAGACCATCCCGAACCATAGGCTGATTTTCCTTCCTAGGGTTAAGGTTTGAGTTACGCCTAGGGTAAGGGTCTATTAACCAGAAAGCCCTGAGTTCCAAGAACACAGCAGCTGCGAAGGACTAGCCAAGAAGAGCGCAAAAGTACCACAACATGCCTGCCTCCACAGCTTTTTCCTTGGGGACATGCCTAATTCCTGGCTGATTTGCCTTTCTCGTCTTAGGGTTGGGGTTCGGCCTAGGGCTAGGATTTTTAAAAGCAGGAAGCCCTGAGTTCCAGGCACACTGCAGCTGTGAAAGGCATCCAAAAGGGAGTGCAAAAGTGCCACAACATGGCTGCTTTCACGGCTTTTTCCTTGGCAAGACGCCTAACACCAGGCTGATTTACCTTCCCAGGGTTACTGTTAGGCTTAGGCCTAGGGCTAGGATTTTTAAAACTAGGAAGCCCTTAGCTCCAGGCACACTGCAGCTGTTCAAGGCATCCCAAGGGGAGTACAAAAGTGCAACAACATGGCAGCTTTCACAGCTTTTTCCTTGGCACCATCCCTATACCTAGGCTGATTTATCTGCCTAGGGTTAGGGTTAGGCTTCAGCCTAGGGCTTGGATTTCTTTAACCAGGAAGCCCTGAGTTCCAGGCTTACTTCATCTGCCAAAGGCATCCCAAAGGGAGTGCAGAAGTGCCACAACATGGCTGCTTTCACGGCTTTTCCCTTAGGAAGAACCCTAATACCCGGCTGATTTACCTTCCTAGGGTTACTGTTAGGCTTAGGCCTAGGACTTTTAAAACCAGGAAGCCCTGGGCTCCAGGCACACTGCAGCTGCGAAAGGCAGGCATCCCAAGGGGAGCGCAAAAGTGACGCAACTTGGCTGCCACCACTGATATTTCCATGAGACCATCCCGAACCATAGGCTGATTTTCCTTCCTAGGGTTAAGGTTTGAGTTACGCCTAGGGTAAGGGTCTATTAACCAGAAAGCCCTGAGTTCCAAGAACGCAGCAGCTGCGAAGGACTAGCCAAGAAGAGCGCAAAAGTACCACAACATGCCTGCCTCCACAGCTTTTTCCTTGGGGACATGCCTAATTCCTGGCTGATTTGCCTTTCTCGTCTTAGGGTTGGGGTTCGGCCTAGGGCTAGGATTTTTAAAAGCAGGAAGCCCTGAGTTCCAGGCACACTGGAGCTGTGAAAGGCATCCAAAAGGGAGTGCAAAAGTGCCACAACATGGCTGCTTTCACGGCTTTTTCCTTGGCAAGAAGCCTAACACCAGGCTGATTTACCTTCCCAGGGTTACTGTTAGGCTTAGGCCTAGGGCTAGGATTTTTAAAACTAGGAAGCCCTTAGCTCCAGGCACACTGCAGCTGTTCAAGGCATCCCAAGGGGAGTACAAAAGTGCAACAACATGGCAGCTTTCACAGCTTTTTCCTTGGCACCATCCCTATACCTAGGCTGATTTATCTGCCTAGGGTTAGGGTTAGGGTTCAGCCTAGGGCTTGGATTTCTTTAACCAGGAAGCCCTGAGTTCCAGGCTTACTTCATCTGCCAAAGGCATCCCAAAGGGAGTGCAGAAGTGCCACAACATGGCTGCTTTCACGGCTTTTCCCTTAGGAAGAACCCTAATACCCGGCTGATTTACCTTCCTAGGGTTACTGTTAGGCTTAGGCCTAGGACTTTTAAAACCAGGAAGCCCTGGGCTCCAGGCACACTGCAGCTGCGAAAGGCATCCCAAGGGGAGCGCAAAAGTGACGCAACTTGGCTGCCACCACTGATATTTCCATGAGACCATCCCGAACCATAGGCTGATTTTCCTTCCTAGGGTTAAGGTTTGAGTTACGCCTAGGGTAAGGGTCTATTAACCAGAAAGCCCTGAGTTCCAAGAACACAGCAGCTGCGAAGGACTACCCAAGAAGAGCGCAAAAGTACCACAACATGCCTGCCTCCACAGCTTTTTCCTTGGGGACATGCCTAATTCCTGGCTGATTTGCCTTTCTCGTCTTAGGGTTGGGGTTCGGCCTAGGGCTAGGATTTTTAAAAGCAGGAAGCCCTGAGTTCCAGGCACACTGGAGCTGTGAAAGGCATCCAAAAGGGAGTGCAAAAGTGCCACAACATGGCTGCTTTCACGGCTTTTTCCTTGGCAAGAAGCCTAACACCAGGCTGATTTACCTTCCCAGGGTTACTGTTAGGCTTAGGCCTAGGGCTAGGATTTTTGCAACTAGGAAGCCCTTAGCTCCAGGCACACTGCAGCTGTTCAAGGCATCCCAAGGGGAGTACAAAAGTGCAACAACATGGCAGCTTTCACAGCTTTTTCCTTGGCACCATCCCTATACCTAGGCTGATTTATCTGCCTAGGGTTAGGGTTAGGGTTCAGCCTAGGGCTTGGATTTCTTTAACCAGGAAGCCCTGAGATCCAGGCTTACTTCATCTGCCAAAGGCATCCCAAAGGGAGTGCAGAAGTGCCACAACATGGCTGCTTTCACGGCTTTTCCCTTAGGAAGAACCCTAATACCCGGCTGATTTACCTTCCTAGGGTTACTGTTAGGCTTAGGCCTAGGACTTTTAAAACCAGGAAGCCCTGGGCTCCAGGCACACTGCAGCTGCGAAAGGCATCCCAAGGGGAGCGCAAAAGTGACGCAACTTGGCTGCCACCACTGATATTTCCATGAGACCATCCCGAACCATAGGCTGATTTTCCTTCCTAGGCTTAAGGTTTGAGTTACGCCTAGGGTAAGGGCTCTATTAACCAGAAAGCCCTGAGTTCCAAGAACACAGCAGCTGCGAAGGACTAGCCAAGAAGAGCGCAAAAGTACCACAACATGCCTGCCTCCACAGCTTTTTCCTTGGGGACATGCCTAATTCCTGGCTGATTTGCCTTTCTCGTCTTAGGGTTGGGGTTCGGCCTAGGGCTAGGATTTTTAAAATCAGGAAGCCCTGAGTTCCAGGCACACTGCAGCTGTGAAAGGCATCCAAAAGGGAGTGCAAAAGTGCCACAACATGGCTGCTTTCACGGCTTTTTCCTTGGCAAGAAGCCTAACACCAGGCTGATTTACCTTCCCAGGGTTACTGTTAGGCTTAGGCCTAGGGCTAGGATTTTTGAAACTAGGAAGCCCTGGGCTCCAGGCACACTGCAGCTGTTCAAGGCATCCCAAGGGGAGTACAAAAGTGCAACAACATGGCAGCTTTCACAGCTTTTTCCTTGGCACCATCCCTATACCTAGGCTGATTTATCTGCCTAGGGTTAGGGTTAGGGTTCAGCCTAGGGCTTGGATTTCTTTAACCAGGAAGCCCTGAGTTCCAGGCTTACTTCATCTGCCAAAGGCATTCCAAAGGGAGTGCAGAAGTGCCACAACATGGCTGCTTTCACGGCTTTTCCCTTAGGAAGAACCCTAATACCCGGCTGATTTACCTTCCTAGGGTTACTGTTAGGCTTAGGCCTAGGACTTTTAAAACCAGGAAGCCCTGGGCTCCAGGCACACTGCAGCTGCGAAAGGCATCCCAAGGGGAGCGCAAAAGTGACGCAACTTGGCTGCCACCACTGATATTTCCATGAGACCATCCCGAACCATAGGCTGATTTTCCTTCCTAGGCTTAAGGTTTGAGTTACGCCTAGGGTAAGGGCTCTATTAACCAGAAAGCCCTGAGTTCCAAGAACACAGCAGCTGCGAAGGACTAGCCAAGAAGAGCGCAAAAGTACCACAACATGCCTGCCTCCACAGCTTTTTCCTTGGGGACATGCCTAATTCCTGGCTGATTTGCCTTTCTCGTCTTAGGGTTGGGGTTCGGCCTAGGGCTAGGATTTTTAAAATCAGGAAGCCCTGAGTTCCAGGCACACTGGAGCTGTGAAAGGCATCCAAAAGGGAGTGCAAAAGTGCCACAACATGGCTGCTTTCACGGCTTTTTCCTTGGCAAGAAGCCTAACACCAGGCTGATTTCCCTTCCCAGGGTTACTGTTAGGCTTAGGCCTAGGGCTAGGATTTTTAAAACTAGGAAGCTCTTAGCTCCAGGCACACTGCAGCTGTTCAAGGCATCCCAAGGGGAGTACAAAAGTGCAACAACATGGCAGCTTTCACAGCTTTTTCCTTGGCACCATCCCTATACCTAGGCTGATTTATCTGCCTAGGGTTAGGGTTAGGGTTCAGCCTAGGGCTTGGATTTCTTTAACCAGGAAGCCCTGAGTTCCAGGCTTACTTCATCTGCCAAAGGCATCCCAAAGGGAGTGCAGAAGTGCCACAACATGGCTGCTTTCACGGCTTTTCCCTTAGGAAGAACCCTAATACCCGGCTGATTTACCTTCCTAGGGTTACTGTTAGGCTTAGGCCTAGGACTTTTAAAACCAGGAAGCCCTGGGCTCCAGGCACACTGCAGCTGCGAAAGGCATCCCAAGGGGAGCGCAAAAGTGACGCAACTTGGCTGCCACCACTGATATTTCCATGAGACCATCCCGAACCATAGGCTGATTTTCCTTCCTAGGCTTAAGGTTTGAGTTACGCCTAGGGTAAGGGCTCTATTAACCAGAAAGCCCTGAGTTCCAAGAACACAGCAGCTGCGAAGGACTAGCCAAGAAGAGCGCAAAAGTACCACAACATGCCTGCCTCCACAGCTTTTTCCTTGGGGACATGCCTAATTCCTGGCTGATTTGCCTTTCTCGTCTTAGGGTTGGGGTTCGGCCTAGGGCTAGGATTTTTAAAATCAGGAAGCCCTGAGTTCCAGGCACACTGCGGCTGTGAAAGGCATCCAAAAGGGAGTGCAAAAGTGCCACAACATGGCTGCTTTCACGGCTTTTTCCTTGGCAAGACGCCTAACACCAGGCTGATTTCCCTTCCCAGGGTTACTGTTAGGCTTAGGCCTAGGGCTAGGATTTTTAAAACTAGGAAGCCCTGGGCTCCAGGCACACTGCAGCTGTTCAAGGCATCCCAAGGGGAGTACAAAAGTGCAACAACATGGCAGCTTTCACAGCTTTTTCCTTGGCACCATCCCTATACCTAGGCTGATTTATCTGCCTAGGGTTAGGGTTAGGGTTCAGCCTAGGGCTTGGATTTCTTTAACCAGGAAGCCCTGAGTTCCAGGCTTACTTCATCTGCCAAAGGCATCCCAAAGGGAGTGCAGAAGTGCCACAACATGGCTGCTTTCACGGCTTTTCCCTTAGGAAGAACCCTAATACCCGGCTGATTTACCTTCCTAGGGTTACTGTTAGGCTTAGGCCTAGGACTTTTAAAACCAGGAAGCCCTGGGCTCCAGGCACACTGCAGCTGCGAAAGGCATCCCAAGGGGAGCGCAAAAGTGACGCAACTTGGCTGCCACCACTGATATTTCCATGAGACCATCCCGAACCATAGGCTGATTTTCCTTCCTAGGCTTAAGGTTTGAGTTACGCCTAGGGTAAGGGCTCTATTAACCAGAAAGCCCTGAGTTCCAAGAACACAGCAGCTGCGAAGGACTAGCCAAGAAGAGCGCAAAAGTACCACAACATGCCTGCCTCCACAGCTTTTTCCTTGGGGACATGCCTAATTCCTGGCTGATTTGCCTTTCTCGTCTTAGGGTTGGGGTTCGGCCTAGGGCTAGGATTTTTAAAATCAGGAAGCCCTGAGTTCCAGGCACACTGCGGCTGTGAAAGGCATCCAAAAGGGAGTGCAAAAGTGCCACAACATGGCTGCTTTCACGGCTTTTTCCTTGGCAAGACGCCTAACACCAGGCTGATTTACCTTCCCAGGGTTACTGTTAGGCTTAGGCCTAGGGCTAGGATTTTTAAAACTAGGAAGCCCTGGGCTCCAGGCACACTGCAGCTGTTCAAGGCATCCCAAGGGGAGTACAAAAGTGCAACAACATGGCAGCTTTCACAGCTTTTTCCTTGGCACCATCCCTATACCTAGGCTGATTTATCTGCCTAGGGTTAGGGTTAGGGTTCAGCCTAGGGCTTGGATTTCTTTAACCAGGAAGCCCTGAGTTCCAGGCTTACTTCATCTGCCAAAGGCATCCCAAAGGGAGTGCAGAAGTGCCACAACATGGCTGCTTTCACGGCTTTTCCCTTAGGAAGAACCCTAATACCCGGCTGATTTACCTTCCTAGGGTTACTGTTAGGCTTAGGCCTAGGACTTTTAAAACCAGGAAGCCCTGGGCTCCAGGCACACTGCAGCTGCGAAAGGCATCCCAAGGGGAGCGCAAAAGTGACGCAACTTGGCTGCCACCACTGATATTTCCATGAGACCATCCCGAACCATAGGCTGATTTTCCTTCCTAGGGTTAAGGTTTGAGTTACGCCTAGGGTAAGGGTCTATTAACCAGAAAGCCCTGAGTTCCAAGAACACAGCAGCTGCGAAGGACTAGCCAAGAAGAGCGCAAAAGTACCACAACATGCCTGCCTCCACAGCTTTTTCCTTGGGGACATGCCTAATTCCTGGCTGATTTGCCTTTCTCGTCTTAGGGTTGGGGTTCGGCCTAGGGCTAGGATTTTTAAAAGCAGGAAGCCCTGAGTTCCAGGCACACTGCAGCTGTGAAAGGCATCCAAAAGGGAGTGCAAAAGTGCCACAACATGGCTGCTTTCACGGCTTTTTCCTTGGCAAGACGCCTAACACCAGGCTGATTTACCTTCCCAGGGTTACTGTTAGGCTTAGGCCTAGGGCTAGGATTTTTAAAACTAGGAAGCCCTTAGCTCCAGGCACACTGCAGCTGTTCAAGGCATCCCAAGGGGAGTACAAAAGTGCAACAACATGGCAGCTTTCACAGCTTTTTCCTTGGCACCATCCCTATACCTAGGCTGATTTATCTGCCTAGGGTTAGGGTTAGGCTTCAGCCTAGGGCTTGGATTTCTTTAACCAGGAAGCCCTGAGTTCCAGGCTTACTTCATCTGCCAAAGGCATCCCAAAGGGAGTGCAGAAGTGCCACAACATGGCTGCTTTCACGGCTTTTCCCTTAGGAAGAACCCTAATACCCGGCTGATTTACCTTCCTAGGGTTACTGTTAGGCTTAGGCCTAGGACTTTTAAAACCAGGAAGCCCTGGGCTCCAGGCACACTGCAGCTGCGAAAGGCAGGCATCCCAAGGGGAGCGCAAAAGTGACGCAACTTGGCTGCCACCACTGATATTTCCATGAGACCATCCCGAACCATAGGCTGATTTTCCTTCCTAGGGTTAAGGTTTGAGTTACGCCTAGGGTAAGGGTCTATTAACCAGAAAGCCCTGAGTTCCAAGAACGCAGCAGCTGCGAAGGACTAGCCAAGAAGAGCGCAAAAGTACCACAACATGCCTGCCTCCACAGCTTTTTCCTTGGGGACATGCCTAATTCCTGGCTGATTTGCCTTTCTCGTCTTAGGGTTGGGGTTCGGCCTAGGGCTAGGATTTTTAAAAGCAGGAAGCCCTGAGTTCCAGGCACACTGGAGCTGTGAAAGGCATCCAAAAGGGAGTGCAAAAGTGCCACAACATGGCTGCTTTCACGGCTTTTTCCTTGGCAAGAAGCCTAACACCAGGCTGATTTACCTTCCCAGGGTTACTGTTAGGCTTAGGCCTAGGGCTAGGATTTTTAAAACTAGGAAGCCCTTAGCTCCAGGCACACTGCAGCTGTTCAAGGCATCCCAAGGGGAGTACAAAAGTGCAACAACATGGCAGCTTTCACAGCTTTGTCCTTGGCACCATCCCTATACCTAGGTTGATTTATCTGCCTAGGGTTAGGGTTAGGGTTCAGCCTAGGGCTTGGATTTCTTTAACCAGGAAGCCCTGAGTTCCAGGCTTACTTCATCTGCCAAAGGCATCCCAAAGGGAGTGCAGAAGTGCCACAACATGGCTGCTTTCACGGCTTTTCCCTTAGGAAGAACCCTAATACCCGGCTGATTTACCTTCCTAGGGTTACTGTTAGGCTTAGGCCTAGGACTTTTAAAACCAGGAAGCCCTGGGCTCCAGGCACACTGCAGCTGCGAAAGGCATCCCAAGGGGAGCGCAAAAGTGACGCAACTTGGCTGCCACCACTGATATTTCCATGAGACCATCCCGAACCATAGGCTGATTTTCCTTCCTAGGGTTAAGGTTTGAGTTACGCCTAGGGTAAGGGTCTATTAACCAGAAAGCCCTGAGTTCCAAGAACACAGCAGCTGCGAAGGACTACCCAAGAAGAGCGCAAAAGTACCACAACATGCCTGCCTCCACAGCTTTTTCCTTGGGGACATGCCTAATTCCTGGCTGATTTGCCTTTCTCGTCTTAGGGTTGGGGTTCGGCCTAGGGCTAGGATTTTTAAAAGCAGGAAGCCCTGAGTTCCAGGCACACTGCAGCTGTGAAAGGCATCCAAAAGGGAGTGCAAAAGTGCCACAACATGGCTGCTTTCACGGCTTTTTCCTTGGCAAGAAGCCTAACACCAGGCTGATTTACCTTCCCAGGGTTACTGTTAGGCTTAGGCCTAGGTCTAGGATTTTTAAAACTAGGAAGCCCTGGGCTCCAGGCACACTGCAGCTGTTCAAGGCATCCCAAGGGGAGTACAAAAGTGCAACAACATGGCAGCTTTCACAGCTTTTTCCTTGGCACCATCCCTATACCTAGGCTGATTTATCTGCCTAGGGTTAGGGTTAGGGTTCAGCCTAGGGCTTGGATTTCTTTAACCAGGAAGCCCTGAGTTCCAGGCTTACTTCATCTGCCAAAGGCATCCCAAAGGGAGTGCAGAAGTGCCACAACATGGCTGCTTTCACGGCTTTTCCCTTAGGAAGAAGCCTAATACCCGGCTGATTTACCTTCCTAGGGTTACTGTTAGGCTTAGGCCTAGGACTTTTAAAACCAGGAAGCCCTGGGCTCCAGGCACACTGCAGCTGCGAAAGGCAGGCATCCCAAGGGGAGCGCAAAAGTGACGCAACTTGGCTGCCACCACTGATATTTCCATGAGACCATCCCGAACCATAGGCTGATTTTCCTTCCTAGGCTTAAGGTTTGAGTTACGCCTAGGGTAAGGGCTCTATTAACCAGAAAGCCCTGAGTTCCAAGAACACAGCAGCTGCGAAGGACTAGCCAAGAAGAGCGCAAAAGTACCACAACATGCCTGCCTCCACAGCTTTTTCCTTGGGGACATGCCTAATTCCTGGCTGATTTGCCTTTCTCGTCTTAGGGTTGGGGTTCGGCCTAGGGCTAGGATTTTTAAAAGCAGGAAGCCCTGAGTTCCAGGCACACTGGAGCTGTGAAAGGCATCCAAAAGGGAGTGCAAAAGTGCCACAACATGGCTGTTTCACGGCTTTTTCCTTGGCAAGAAGCCTAACACCAGGCTGATTTACCTTCCCAGGGTTACTGTTAGGCTTAGGCCTAGGGCTAGGATTTTTAAAACTAGGAAGCCCTTAGCTCCAGGCACACTGCAGCTGTTCAAGGCATCCCAAGGGGAGTACAAAAGTGCAACAACATGGCAGCTTTCACAGCTTTTTCCTTGGCACCATCCCTATACCTAGGCTGATTTATCTGCCTAGGGTTAGGGTTAGGGTTCAGCCTAGGGCTGTGATTTCTTTAACCAGGAAGCCCTGAGTTCCAGGCTTACTTCATCTGCCAAAGGCATCCCAAAGGGAGTGCAGAAGTGCCACAACATGGCTGCTTTCCCGGCTTTTCCCTTAGGAAGAACCCTAATACCCGGCTGATTTACCTTCCTAGGGTTACTGTTAGGCTTAGGCCTAGGACTTTTAAAACCAGGAAGCCCTGGGCTCCAGGCACACTGCAGCTGCGAAAGGCATCCCAAGGGGAGCGCAAAAGTGACGCAACTTGGCTGCCACCACTGATATTTCCATGAGACCATCCCGAACCATAGGCTGATTTTCCTTCCTAGGGTTAAGGTTTGAGTTACGCCTAGGGTAAGGGTCTATTAACCAGAAAGCCCTGAGTTCCAAGAACACAGCAGCTGCGAAGGACTACCCAAGAAGAGCGCAAAAGTACCACAACATGCCTGCCTCCACAGCTTTTTCCTTGGGGACATGCCTAATTCCTGGCTGATTTGACTTTCTCGTCTTAGGGTTGGGGTTCTCCCTAGGGCTAGGATTTTTAAAATCAGGAAGCCCTGAGTTCCAGGCACACTGCAGCTGTGAAAGGCATCCAAAAGGGAGTGCAAAAGTGCCACAACATGGCTGCTTTCACGGCTTTTTCCTTGGCAAGAAGCCTAACACCAGGCTGATTTACCTTCCCAGGGTTACTGTTAGGCTTAGGCCTAGGTCTAGGATTTTTAAAACTAGGAAGCCCTTAGCTCCAGGCACACTGCAGCTGTTCAAGGCATCCCAAGGGGAGTACAAAAGTGCAACAACATGGCAGCTTTCACAGCTTTTTCCTTGGCACCATCCCTATACCTAGGCTGATTTATCTGCCTAGGGTTAGGGTTAGGCTTCAGCCTAGGGCTTGGATTTCTTTAACCAGGAAGCCCTGAGTTCCAGGCTTACTTCATCTGCCAAAGGCATCCCAAAGGGAGTGCAGAAGTGCCACAACATGGCTGCTTTCACGGCTTTTCCCTTAGGAAGAACCCTAATACCCGGCTGATTTACCTTCCTAGGGTTACTGTTAGGCTTAGGCCTAGGACTTTTAAAACCAGGAAGCCCTGGGCTCCAGGCACACTGCAGCTGCGAAAGGCAGGCATCCCAAGGGGAGCGCAAAAGTGACGCAACTTGGCTGCCACCACTGATATTTCCATGAGACCATCCCGAACCATAGGCTGATTTTCCTTCCTAGGGTTAAGGTTTGAGTTACGCCTAGGGTAAGGGCTCTATTAACCAGAAAGCCCTGAGTTCCAAGAACACAGCAGCTGCGAAGGACTAGCCAAGAAGAGCGCAAAAGTACCACAACATGCCTGCCTCCACAGCTTTTTCCTTGGGGACATGCCTAATTCCTGGCTGATTTGCCTTTCTCGTCTTAGGGTTGGGGTTCGGCCTAGGGCTAGGATTTTTAAAAGCAGGAAGCCCTGAGTTCCAGGCACACTGGAGCTGTGAAAGGCATCCAAAAGGGAGTGCAAAAGTGCCACAACATGGCTGCTTTCACGGCTTTTTCCTTGGCAAGAAGCCTAACACCAGGCTGATTTACCTTCCCAGGGTTACTGTTAGGCTTAGGCCTAGGTCTAGGATTTTTAAAACTAGGAAGCCCTTAGCTCCAGGCACACTGCAGCTGTTCAAGGCATCCCAAGGGGAGTACAAAAGTGCAACAACATGGCAGCTTTCACAGCTTTTTCCTTGGCACCATCCCTAAACCTAGGCTGATTTATCTGCCTAGGGTTAGGGTTAGGGTTCAGCCTAGGGCTGTGATTTCTTTAACCAGGAAGCCCTGAGTTCCAGGCTTACTTCATCTGCCAAAGGCATCCCAAAGGGAGTGCAGAAGTGCCACAACATGGCTGCTTTCACGGCTTTTCCCTTAGGAAGAAGCCTAATACCCGGCTGATTTACCTTCCTAGGGTTACTGTTAGGCTTAGGCCTAGGACTTTTAAAACCAGGAAGCCCTGGGCTCCAGGCACACTGCAGCTGCGAAAGGCAGGCATCCCAAGGTGAGCGCAAAAGTGACGCAACTTGGCTGCCACCACTGATATTTCCATGAGACCATCCCGAACCATAGGCTGATTTTCCTTCCTAGGGTTAAGGTTTGAGTTACGCCTAGGGTAAGGGCTCTATTAACCAGAAAGCCCTGAGTTCCAAGAACACAGCAGCTGCGAAGGACTAGCCAAGAAGAGCGCAAAAGTAGCACAACATGCCTGCCTCCACAGCTTTTTCCTTGGGGACATGCCTAATTCCTGGCTGATTTGCCTTTCTCGTCTTAGGGTTGGGGTTCGGCCTAGGGCTAGGATTTTTAAAAGCAGGAAGCCCTGAGTTCCAGGCACACTGGAGCTGTGAAAGGCATCCAAAAGGGAGTGCAAAAGTGCCACAACATGGCTGTTTCACGGCTTTTTCCTTGGCAAGACGCCTAACACCAGGCTGATTTACCTTCCCAGGGTTACTGTTAGGCTTAGGCCTAGGGCTAGGATTTTTAAAACTAGGAAGCCCTTAGCTCCAGGCACACTGCAGCTGTTCAAGGCATCCCAAGGGGAGTACAAAAGTGCAACAACATGGCAGCTTTCACAGCTTTTTCCTTGGCACCATCCCTATACCTAGGCTGATTTATCTGCCTAGGGTTAGGGTTAGGGTTCAGCCTAGGGCTTGGATTTCTTTAACCAGGAAGCCCTGAGTTCCAGGCTTACTTCATCTGCCAAAGGCATCCCAAAGGGAGTGCAGAAGTGCCACAACATGGCTGCTTTCACGGCTTTTCCCTTAGGAAGAACCCTAATACCCGGCTGATTTACCTTCCTAGGGTTACTGTTAGGCTTAGGCCTAGGACTTTTAAAACCAGGAAGCCCTGGGCTCCAGGCACACTGCAGCTGCGAAAGGCAGGCATCCCAAGGTGAGCGCAAAAGTGACGCAACTT
Organism: Ammospiza caudacuta; assembly: GCF_027887145.1. Lineage (NCBI taxonomy): Eukaryota > Metazoa > Chordata > Aves > Passeriformes > Passerellidae > Ammospiza > Ammospiza caudacuta. The sequence goes on from NW_026682911.1 coordinate 374,654, forward strand.
GGCTGCCACCACTGATATTTCCATGAGACCATCCCGAACCATAGGCTGATTTTCCTTCCTAGGCTTAAGGTTTGAGTTACGCCTAGGGTAAGGGTCTATTAACCAGAAAGCCCTGAGTTCCAAGAACACAGCAGCTGCGAAGGACTAGCCAAGAAGAGCGCAAAAGTAGCACAACATGCCTGCCTCCACAGCTTTTTCCTTGGGGACATGCCTAATTCCTGGCTGATTTGCCTTTCTCGTCTTAGGGTTGGGGTTCGGCCTAGGGCTAGGATTTTTAAAAGCAGGAAGCCCTGAGTTCCAGGCACACTGCAGCTGTGAAAGGCATCCAAAAGGGAGTGCAAAAGTGCCACAACATGGCTGCTTTCACGGCTTTTTCCTTGGCAAGACGCCTAACACCAGGCTGATTTACCTTCCCAGGGTTACTGTTAGGCTTGGGCCTAGGGCTAGGATTTTTAAAACTAGGAAGCCCTTAGCTCCAGGCACACTGCAGCTGTTCAAGGCATCCCAAGGGGAGTACAAAAGTGCAACAACATGGCAGCTTTCACAGCTTTTTCCTTGGCACCATCCCTATACCTAGGCTGATTTATCTGCCTAGGGTTAGGGTTAGGGTTCAGCCTAGGGCTTGGATTTCTTTAACCAGGAAGCCCTGAGTTCCAGGCTTACTTCATCTGCCAAAGGCATCCCAAAGGGAGTGCAGAAGTGCCACAACATGGCTGCTTTCACGGCTTTTCCCTTAGGAAGAACCCTAATACCCGGCTGATTTACCTTCCTAGGGTTACTGTTAGGCTTAGGCCTAGGACTTTTAAAACCAGGAAGCCCTGGGCTCCAGGCACACTGCAGCTGCGAAAGGCAGGCATCCCAAGGTGAGCGCAAAAGTGACGCAACTTGGCTGCCACCACTGATATTTCCATGAGACCATCCCGAACCATAGGCTGATTTTCCTTCCTAGGGTTAAGGTTTGAGTTACGCCTAGGGTAAGGGTCTATTAACCAGAAAGCCCTGAGTTCCAAGAACACAGCAGCTGCGAAGGACTAGCCAAGAAGAGCGCAAAAGTAGCACAACATGCCTGCCTCCACAGCTTTTTCCTTGGGGACATGCCTAATTCCTGGCTGATTTGCCTTTCTCGTCTTAGGGTTGGGGTTCGGCCTAGGGCTAGGATTTTTAAAAGCAGGAAGCCCTGAGTTCCAGGCACACTGGAGCTGTGAAAGGCATCCAAAAGGGAGTGCAAAAGTGCCACAACATGGCTGTTTCACGGCTTTTTCCTTGGCAAGACGCCTAACACCAGGCTGATTTACCTTCCCAGGGTTACTGTTAGGCTTAGGCCTAGGGCTAGGATTTTTAAAACTAGGAAGCCCTGGGCTCCAGGCACACTGCAGCTGTTCAAGGCATCCCAAGGGGAGTACAAAAGTGCAACAACATGGCAGCTTTCACAGCTTTTTCCTTGGCACCATCCCTAAACCTAGGCTGATTTATCTGCCTAGGGTTAGGGTTAGGGTTCAGCCTAGGGCTGTGATTTCTTTAACCAGGAAGCCCTGAGTTCCAGGCTTACTTCATCTGCCAAAGGCATCCCAAAGGGAGTGCAGAAGTGCCACAACATGGCTGCTTTCACGGCTTTTCCCTTAGGAAGAAGCCTAATACCCGGCTGATTTACCTTCCTAGGGTTACTGTTAGGCTTAGGCCTAGGACTTTTAAAACCAGGAAGCCCTGGGCTCCAGGCACACTGCAGCTGCGAAAGGCAGGCATCCCAAGGTGAGCGCAAAAGTGACGCAACTTGGCTGCCACCACTGATATTTCCATGAGACCATCCCGAACCATAGGCTGATTTTCCTTCCTAGGGTTAAGGTTTGAGTTACGCCTAGGGTAAGGGTCTATTAACCAGAAAGCCCTGAGTTCCAAGAACACAGCAGCTGCGAAGGACTAGCCAAGAAGAGCGCAAAAGTAGCACAACATGCCTGCCTCCACAGCTTTTTCCTTGGGGACATGCCTAATTCCTGGCTGATTTGCCTTTCTCGTCTTAGGGTTGGGGTTCGGCCTAGGGCTAGGATTTTTAAAAGCAGGAAGCCCTGAGTTCCAGGCACACTGGAGCTGTGAAAGGCATCCAAAAGGGAGTGCAAAAGTGCCACAACATGGCTGCTTTCACGGCTTTTTCCTTGGCAAGACGCCTAACACCAGGCTGATTTACCTTCCCAGGGTTACTGTTAGGCTTAGGCCTAGGTCTAGGATTTTTAAAACTAGGAAGCCCTTAGCTCCAGGCACACTGCAGCTGTTCAAGGCATCCCAAGGGGAGTACAAAAGTGCAACAACATGGCAGCTTTCACAGCTTTTTCCTTGGCACCATCCCTATACCTAGGCTGATTTATCTGCCTAGGGTTAGGGTTAGGGTTCAGCCTAGGGCTTGGATTTCTTTAACCAGGAAGCCCTGAGTTCCAGGCTTACTTCATCTGCCAAAGGCATCCCAAAGGGAGTGCAGAAGTGCCACAACATGGCTGCTTTCACGGCTTTTCCCTTAGGAAGAACCCTAATACCCGGCTGATTTACCTTCCTAGGGTTACTGTTAGGCTTAGGCCTAGGACTTTTAAAACCAGGAAGCCCTGGGCTCCAGGCACACTGCAGCTGCGAAAGGCATCCCAAGGGGAGCGCAAAAGTGATGCAACTTGGTTGCCACCACTGATATTTCCATGAGACCATCCCGAACCATAGGCTGATTTTCCTTCCTAGGGTTAAGGTTTGAGTTACGCCTAGGGTAAGGGCTCTATTAACCAGAAAGCCCTGAGTTCCAAGAACACAGCAGCTGCGAAGGACTAGCCAAGAAGAGCGCAAAAGTACCACAACATGCCTGCCTCCACAGCTTTTTCCTTGGGGACATGCCTAATTCCTGGCTGATTTGCCTTTCTCGTCTTAGGGTTGGGGTTCGGCCTAGGGCTAGGATTTTTAAAATCAGGAAGCCCTGAGTTCCAGGCACACTGGAGCTGTGAAAGGCATCCAAAAGGGAGTGCAAAAGTGCCACAACATGGCTGTTTCACGGCTTTTTCCTTGGCAAGACGCCTAACACCAGGCTGATTTACCTTCCCAGGGTTACTGTTAGGCTTAGGCCTAGGGCTAGGATTTTTAAAACTAGGAAGCCCTTAGCTCCAGGCACACTGCAGCTGTTCAAGGCATCCCAAGGGGAGTACAAAAGTGCAACAACATGGCAGCTTTCACAGCTTTTTCCTTGGCACCATCCCTATACCTAGGTTGATTTATCTGCCTAGGGTTAGGGTTAGGGTTCAGCCTAGGGCTTGGATTTCTTTAACCAGGAAGCCCTGAGTTCCAGGCTTACTTCATCTGCCAAAGGCATCCCAAAGGGAGTGCAGAAGTGCCACAACATGGCTGCTTTCACGGCTTTTCCCTTAGGAAGAAGCCTAATACCCGGCTGATTTACCTTCCTAGGGTTACTGTTAGGCTTAGGCCTAGGACTTTTAAAACCAGGAAGCCCTGGGCTCCAGGCACACTGCAGCTGCGAAAGGCAGGCATCCCAAGGGGAGCGCAAAAGTGACGCAACTTGGCTGCCACCACTGATATTTCCATGAGACCATCCCGAACCATAGGCTGATTTTCCTTCCTAGGCTTAAGGTTTGAGTTACGCCTAGGGTAAGGGTCTATTAACCAGAAAGCCCTGAGTTCCAAGAACACAGCAGCTGCGAAGGACTAGCCAAGAAGAGCGCAAAAGTACCACAACATGCCTGCCTCCACAGCTTTTTCCTTGGGGACATGCCTAATTCCTGGCTGATTTGCCTTTCTCGTCTTAGGGTTGGGGTTCGGCCTAGGGCTAGGATTTTTAAAAGCAGGAAGCCCTGAGTTCCAGGCACACTGGAGCTGTGAAAGGCATCCAAAAGGGAGTGCAAAAGTGCCACAACATGGCTGCTTTCACGGCTTTTTCCTTGGCAAGACGCCTAACACCAGGCTGATTTACCTTCCCAGGGTTACTGTTAGGCTTAGGCCTAGGGCTAGGATTTTTAAAACTAGGAAGCCCTTAGCTCCAGGCACACTGCAGCTGTTCAAGGCATCCCAAGGGGAGTACAAAAGTGCAACAACATGGCAGCTTTCACAGCTTTTTCCTTGGCACCATCCCTATACCTAGGCTGATTTATCTGCCTAGGGTTAGGGTTAGGGTTCAGCCTAGGGCTTGGATTTTTTTAACCAGGAAGCCCTGAGTTCCAGGCTTACTTCATCTGCCAAAGGCATCCCAAAGGGAGTGCAGAAGTGCCACAACATGGCTGCTTTCACGGCTTTTCCCTTAGGAAGAACCCTAATACCCGGCTGATTTACCTTCCTAGGGTTACTGTTAGGCTTAGGCCTAGGACTTTTAAAACCAGGAAGCCCTGGGCTCCAGGCACACTGCAGCTGCGAAAGGCATCCCAAGGGGAGTGCAAAAGTGACGCAACTTGGCTGCCACCACTGATATTTCCATGAGACCATCCCGAACCATAGGCTGATTTTCCTTCCTAGGGTTAAGGTTTGAGTTACGCCTAGGGTAAGGGTCTATTAACCAGAAAGCCCTGAGTTCCAAGAACACAGCAGCTGCGAAGGACTAGCCAAGAAGAGCGCAAAAGTAGCACAACATGCCTGCCTCCACAGCTTTTTCCTTGGGGACATGCCTAATTCCTGGCTGATTTGCCTTTCTCGTCTTAGGGTTGGGGTTCGGCCTAGGGCTAGGATTTTTAAAATCAGGAAGCCCTGAGTTCCAGGCACACTGCAGCTGTGAAAGGCATCCAAAAGGGAGTGCAAAAGTGCCACAACATGGCTGCTTTCACGGCTTTTTCCTTGGCAAGACGCCTAACACCAGGCTGATTTACCTTCCCAGGGTTACTGTTAGGCTTAGGCCTAGGGCTAGGATTTTTAAAACTAGGAAGCCCTTAGCTCCAGGCACACTGCAGCTGTTCAAGGCATCCCAAGGGGAGTACAAAAGTGCAACAACATGGCAGCTTTCACAGCTTTTTCCTTGGCACCATCCCTATACCTAGGCTGATTTATCTGCCTAGGGTTAGGGTTAGGGTTCAGCCTAGGGCTTGGATTTCTTTAACCAGGAAGCCCTGAGTTCCAGGCTTACTTCATCTGCCAAAGGCATCCCAAAGGGAGTGCAGAAGTGCCACAACATGGCTGCTTTCACGGCTTTTCCCTTAGGAAGAACCCTAATACCCGGCTGATTTACCTTCCTAGGGTTACTGTTAGGCTTAGGCCTAGGACTTTTAAAACCAGGAAGCCCTGGGCTCCAGGCACACTGCAGCTGCGAAAGGCAGGCATCCCAAGGGGAGCGCAAAAGTGACGCAACTTGGCTGCCACCACTGATATTTCCATGAGACCATCCCGAACCATAGGCTGATTTTCCTTCCTAGGGTTAAGGTTTGAGTTACGCCTAGGGTAAGGGTCTATTAACCAGAAAGCCCTGAGTTCCAAGAACACAGCAGCTGCGAAGGACTAGCCAAGAAGAGCGCAAAAGTACCACAACATGCCTGCCTCCACAGCTTTTTCCTTGGGGACATGCCTAATTCCTGGCTGATTTGCCTTTCTCGTCTTAGGGTTGGGGTTCGGCCTAGGGCTAGGATTTTTAAAAGCAGGAAGCCCTGAGTTCCAGGCACACTGCAGCTGTGAAAGGCATCCAAAAGGGAGTGCAAAAGTGCCACAACATGGCTGCTTTCACGGCTTTTTCCTTGGCAAGAAGCCTAACACCAGGCTGATTTACCTTCCCAGGGTTACTGTTAGGCTTAGGCCTAGGGCTAGGATTTTTAAAACTAGGAAGCCCTTAGCTCCAGGCACACTGCAGCTGTTCAAGGCATCCCAAGGGGAGTACAAAAGTGCAACAACATGGCAGCTTTCACAGCTTTTTCCTTGGCACCATCCCTATACCTAGGCTGATTTATCTGCCTAGGGTTAGGGTTAGGGTTCAGCCTAGGGCTTGGATTTCTTTAACCAGGAAGCCCTGAGTTCCAGGCTTACTTCATCTGCCAAAGGCATCCCAAAGGGAGTGCAGAAGTGCCACAACATGGCTGCTTTCACGGCTTTTCCCTTAGGAAGAACCCTAATACCCGGCTGATTTACCTTCCTAGGGTTACTGTTAGGCTTAGGCCTAGGACTTTTAAAACCAGGAAGCCCTGGGCTCCAGGCACACTGCAGCTGCGAAAGGCAGGCATCCCAAGGGGAGCGCAAAAGTGACGCAACTTGGCTGCCACCACTGATATTTCCATGAGACCATCCCGAACCATAGGCTGATTTTCCTTCCTAGGGTTAAGGTTTGAGTTACGCCTAGGGTAAGGGTCTATTAACCAGAAAGCCCTGAGTTCCAAGAACACAGCAGCTGCGAAGGACTACCCAAGAAGAGCGCAAAAGTAGCACAACATGCCTGCCTCCACAGCTTTTTCCTTGGGGACATGCCTAATTCCTGGCTGATTTGCCTTTCTCGTCTTAGGGTTGGGGTTCGGCCTAGGGCTAGGATTTTTAAAAGCAGGAAGCCCTGAGTTCCAGGCACACTGCAGCTGTGAAAGGCATCCAAAAGGGAGTGCAAAAGTGCCACAACATGGCTGCTTTCACGGCTTTTTCCTTGGCAAGAAGCCTAACAGCAGGCTGATTTACCTTCCCAGGGTTACTGTTAGGCTTAGGCCTAGGGCTAGGATTTTTAAAACTAGGAAGCCCTTAGCTCCAGGCACACTGCAGCTGTTCAAGGCATCCCAAGGGGAGTACAAAAGTGCAACAACATGGCAGCTTTCACAGCTTTTTCCTTGGCACCATCCCTATACCTAGGTTGATTTATCTGCCTAGGGTTAGGGTTAGGGTTCAGCCTAGGGCTTGGATTTCTTTAACCAGGAAGCCCTGAGTTCCAGGCTTACTTCATCTGCCAAAGGCATCCCAAAGGGAGTGCAGAAGTGCCACAACATGGCTGCTTTCACGGCTTTTCCCTTAGGAAGAACCCTAATACCCGGCTGATTTACCTTCCTAGGGTTACTGTTAGGCTTAGGCCTAGGACTTTTAAAACCAGGAAGCCCTGGGCTCCAGGCACACTGCAGCTGCGAAAGGCATCCCAAGGGGAGCGCAAAAGTGACGCAACTTGGCTGCCACCACTGATATTTCCATGAGACCATCCCGAACCATAGGCTGATTTTCCTTCCTAGGGTTAAGGTTTGAGTTACGCCTAGGGTAAGGGTCTATTAACCAGAAAGCCCTGAGTTCCAAGAACACAGCAGCTGCGAAGGACTACCCAAGAAGAGCGCAAAAGTAGCACAACATGCCTGCCTCCACAGCTTTTTCCTTGGGGACATGCCTAATTCCTGGCTGATTTGCCTTTCTCGTCTTAGGGTTGGGGTTCGGCCTAGGGCTAGGATTTTTAAAATCAGGAAGCCCTGAGTTCCAGGCACACTGGAGCTGTGAAAGGCATCCAAAAGGGAGTGCAAAAGTGCCACAACATGGCTGCTTTCACGGCTTTTTCCTTGGCAAGACGCCTAACACCAGGCTGATTTACCTTCCCAGGGTTACTGTTAGGCTTAGGCCTAGGGCTAGGATTTTTAAAACTAGGAAGCCCTTAGCTCCAGGCACACTGCAGCTGTTCAAGGCATCCCAAGGGGAGTACAAAAGTGCAACAACATGGCAGCTTTCACAGCTTTTTCCTTGGCACCATCCCTATACCTAGGCTGATTTATCTGCCTAGGGTTAGGGTTAGGGTTCAGCCTAGGGCTGTGATTTCTTTAACCAGGAAGCCCTGAGTTCCAGGCTTACTTCATCTGCCAAAGGCATCCCAAAGGGAGTGCAGAAGTGCCACAACATGGCTGCTTTCACGGCTTTTCCCTTAGGAAGAACCCTAATACCCGGCTGATTTACCTTCCTAGGGTTACTGTTAGGCTTAGGCCTAGGACTTTTAAAACCAGGAAGCCCTGGGCTCCAGGCACACTGCAGCTGCGAAAGGCAGGCATCCCAAGGGGAGCGCAAAAGTGACGCAACTTGGCTGCCACCACTGATATTTCCATGAGACCATCCCGAACCATAGGCTGATTTTCCTTCCTAGGGTTAAGGTTTGAGTTACGCCTAGGGTAAGGGTCTATTAACCAGAAAGCCCTGAGTTCCAAGAACACAGCAGCTGCGAAGGACTACCCAAGAAGAGCGCAAAAGTAGCACAACATGCCTGCCTCCACAGCTTTTTCCTTGGGGACATGCCTAATTCCTGGCTGATTTGCCTTTCTCGTCTTAGGGTTGGGGTTCGGCCTAGGGCTAGGATTTTTAAAAGCAGGAAGCCCTGAGTTCCAGGCACACTGCAGCTGTGAAAGGCATCCAAAAGGGAGTGCAAAAGTGCCACAACATGGCTGCTTTCACGGCTTTTTCCTTGGCAAGAAGCCTAACACCAGGCTGATTTACCTTCCCAGGGTTACTGTTAGGCTTAGGCCTAGGGCTAGGATTTTTAAAACTAGGAAGCCCTTAGCTCCAGGCACACTGCAGCTGTTCAAGGCATCCCAAGGGGAGTACAAAAGTGCAACAACATGGCAGCTTTCACAGCTTTTTCCTTGGCACCATCCCTATACCTAGGTTGATTTATCTGCCTAGGGTTAGGGTTAGGGTTCAGCCTAGGGCTTGGATTTCTTTAACCAGGAAGCCCTGAGTTCCAGGCTTACTTCATCTGCCAAAGGCATCCCAAAGGGAGTGCAGAAGTGCCACAACATGGCTGCTTTCACGGCTTTTCCCTTAGGAAGAACCCTAATACCCGGCTGATTTACCTTCCTAGGGTTACTGTTAGGCTTAGGCCTAGGACTTTTAAAACCAGGAAGCCCTGGGCTCCAGGCACACTGCAGCTGCGAAAGGCATCCCAAGGTGAGCGCAAAAGTGACGCAACTTGGCTGCCACCACTGATATTTCCATGAGACCATCCCGAACCATAGGCTGATTTTCCTTCCTAGGGTTAAGGTTTGAGTTACGCCTAGGGTAAGGGTCTATTAACCAGAAAGCCCTGAGTTCCAAGAACACAGCAGCTGCGAAGGACTAGCCAAGAAGAGCGCAAAAGTACCACAACATGCCTGCCTCCACAGCTTTTTCCTTGGGGACATGCCTAATTCCTGGCTGATTTGCCTTTCTCGTCTTAGGGTTGGGGTTCGGCCTAGGGCTAGGATTTTTAAAATCAGGAAGCCCTGAGTTCCAGGCACACTGGAGCTGTGAAAGGCATCCAAAAGGGAGTGCAAAAGTGCCACAACATGGCTGCTTTCACGGCTTTTTCCTTGGCAAGACGCCTAACACCAGGCTGATTTACCTTCCCAGGGTTACTGTTAGGCTTAGGCCTAGGGCTAGGATTTTTAAAACTAGGAAGCCCTGGGCTCCAGGCACACTGCAGCTGTTCAAGGCATCCCAAGGGGAGTACAAAAGTGCAACAACATGGCAGCTTTCACAGCTTTTTCCTTGGCACCATCCCTATACCTAGGCTGATTTATCTGCCTAGGGTTAGGGTTAGGGTTCAGCCTAGGGCTTGGATTTCTTTAACCAGGAAGCCCTGAGTTCCAGGCTTACTTCATCTGCCAAAGGCATCCCAAAGGGAGTGCAGAAGTGCCACAACATGGCTGCTTTCACGGCTTTTCCCTTAGGAAGAACCCTAATACCCGGCTGATTTACCTTCCTAGGGTTACTGTTAGGCTTAGGCCTAGGACTTTTAAAACCAGGAAGCCCTGGGCTCCAGGCACACTGCAGCTGCGAAAGGCAGGCATCCCAAGGTGAGCGCAAAAGTGACGCAACTTGGCTGCCACCACTGATATTTCCATGAGACCATCCCGAACCATAGGCTGATTTTCCTTCCTAGGGTTAAGGTTTGAGTTACGCCTAGGGTAAGGGCTCTATTAACCAGAAAGCCCTGAGTTGCAAGAACACAGCAGCTGCGAAGGACTAGCCAAGAAGAGCGCAAAAGTAGCACAACATGCCTGCCTCCACAGCTTTTTCCTTGGGGACATGCCTAATTCCTGGCTGATTTGCCTTTCTCGTCTTAGGGTTGGGGTTCGGCCTAGGGCTAGGATTTTTAAAAGCAGGAAGCCCTGAGTTCCAGGCACACTGGAGCTGTGAAAGGCATCCAAAAGGGAGTGCAAAAGTGCCACAACATGGCTGCTTTCACGGCTTTTTCCTTGGCAAGACGCCTAACACCAGGCTGATTTACCTTCCCAGGGTTACTGTTAGGCTTAGGCCTAGGGCTAGGATTTTTAAAACTAGGAAGCCCTTAGCTCCAGGCACACTGCAGCTGTTCAAGGCATCCCAAGGGGAGTACAAAAGTGCAACAACATGGCAGCTTTCACAGCTTTTTCCTTGGCACCATCCCTATACATAGGCTGATTTATCTGCCTAGGGTTAGGGTTAGGCTTCAGCCTAGGGCTGTGATTTCTTTAACCAGGAAGCCCTGAGTTCCAGGCTTACTTCATCTGCCAAAGGCATCCCAAAGGGAGTGCAGAAGTGCCACAACATGGCTGCTTTCACGGCTTTTCCCTTAGGAAGAAGCCTAATACCCGGCTGATTTACCTTCCTAGGGTTACTGTTAGGCTTAGGCCTAGGACTTTTAAAACCAGGAAGCCCTGGGCTCCAGGCACACTGCAGCTGCGAAAGGCAGGCATCCCATAGGGGAGCGCAAAAGTGACGCAACTTGGCTGCCACCACTGATATTTCCATGAGACCATCCCGAACCATAGGCTGATTTTCCTTCCTAGGGTTAAGGTTTGAGTTACGCCTAGGGTAAGGGTCTATTAACCAGAAAGCCCTGAGTTCCAAGAACACAGCAGCTGCGAAGGACTAGCCAAGAAGAGCGCAAAAGTAGCACAACATGCCTGCCTCCACAGCTTTTTCCTTGGGGACATGCCTAATTCCTGGCTGATTTGCCTTTCTCGTCTTAGGGTTGGGGTTCGGCCTAGGGCTAGGATTTTTAAAAGCAGGAAGCCCTGAGTTCCAGGCACACTGGAGCTGTGAAAGGCATCCAAAAGGGAGTGCAAAAGTGCCACAACATGGCTGCTTTCACGGCTTTTTCCTTGGCAAGACGCCTAACACCAGGCTGATTTACCTTCCCAGGGTTACTGTTAGGCTTAGGCCTAGGGCTAGGATTTTTGCAACTAGGAAGCCCTGGGCTCCAGGCACACTGCAGCTGTTCAAGGCATCCCAAGGGGAGTACAAAAGTGCAACAACATGGCAGCTTTCACAGCTTTTTCCTTGGCACCATCCCTATACCTAGGCTGATTTATCTGCCTAGGGTTAGGGTTAGGGTTCAGCCTAGGGCTTGGATTTCTTTAACCAGGAAGCCCTGAGTTCCAGGCTTACTTCATCTGCCAAAGGCATCCCAAAGGGAGTGCAGAAGTGCCACAACATGGCTGCTTTCACGGCTTTTCCCTTAGGAAGAACCCTAATACCCGGCTGATTTACCTTCCTAGGGTTACTGTTAGGCTTAGGCCTAGGACTTTTAAAACCAGGAAGCCCTGGGCTCCAGGCACACTGCAGCTGCGAAAGGCATCCCAAGGGGAGCGCAAAAGTGACGCAACTTGGCTGCCACCACTGATATTTCCATGAGACCATCCCGAACCATAGGCTGATTTTCCTTCCTAGGCTTAAGGTTTGAGTTACGCCTAGGGTAAGGGCTCTATTAACCAGAAAGCCCTGAGTTCCAAGAACACAGCAGCTGCGAAGGACTAGCCAAGAAGAGCGCAAAAGTAGCACAACATGCCTGCCTCCACAGCTTTTTCCTTGGGGACATGCCTAATTCCTGGCTGATTTGCCTTTCTCGTCTTAGGGTTGGGGTTCGGCCTAGGGCTAGGATTTTTAAAATCAGGAAGCCCTGAGTTCCAGGCACACTGGAGCTGTGAAAGGCATCCAAAAGGGAGTGCAAAAGTGCCACAACATGGCTGTTTCATGGCTTTTTCCTTGGCAAGACGCCTAACACCAGGCTGATTTACCTTCCCAGGGTTACTGTTAGACTTAGGCCTAGGGCTAGGATTTTTAAAACTAGGAAGCCCTGGGCTCCAGGCACACTGCAGCTGTTCAAGGCATCCCAAGGGGAGTACAAAAGTGCAACAACATGGCAGCTTTCACAGCTTTTTCCTTGGCACCATCCCTATACCTAGGTTGATTTATCTGCCTAGGGTTAGGGTTAGGCTTCAGCCTAGGGCTGTGATTTCTTTAACCAGGAAGCCCTGAGTTCCAGGCTTACTTCATCTGCCAAAGGCATCCCAAAGGGAGTGCAGAAGTGCCACAACATGGCTGCTTTCACGGCTTTTCCCTTAGGAAGAAGCCTAATACCCGGCTGATTTACCTTCCTAGGGTTACTGTTAGGCTTAGGCCTAGGACTTTTAAAACCAGGAAGCCCTGGGCTCCAGGCACACTGCAGCTGCGAAAGGCAGGCATCCCAAGGGGAGCGCAAAAGTGACGCAACTTGGCTGCCACCACTGATATTTCCATGAGACCATCCCGAACCATAGGCTGATTTTCCTTCCTAGGGTTAAGGTTTGAGTTACGCCTAGGGTAAGGGTCTATTAACCAGAAAGCCCTGAGTTCCAAGAACACAGCAGCTGCGAAGGACTAGCCAAGAAGAGCGCAAAAGTACCACAACATGCCTGCCTCCACAGCTTTTTCCTTGGGGACATGCCTAATTCCTGGCTGATTTGCCTTTCTCGTCTTAGGGTTGGGGTTCGGCCTAGGGCTAGGATTTTTAAAAGCAGGAAGCCCTGAGTTCCAGGCACACTGGAGCTGTGAAAGGCATCCAAAAGGGAGTGCAAAAGTGCCACAACATGGCTGCTTTCACGGCTTTTTCCTTGGCAAGACGCCTAACACCAGGCTGATTTACCTTCCCAGGGTTACTGTTAGGCTTAGGCCTAGGGCTAGGATTTTTAAAACTAGGAAGCCCTTAGCTCCAGGCACACTGCAGCTGTTCAAGGCATCCCAAGGGGAGTACAAAAGTGCAACAACATGGCAGCTTTCACAGCTTTTTCCTTGGCACCATCCCTATACCTAGGTTGATTTATCTGCCTAGGGTTAGGGTTAGGGTTCAGCCTAGGGCTTGGATTTCTTTAACCAGGAAGCCCTGAGTTCCAGGCTTACTTCATCTGCCAAAGGCATCCCAAAGGGAGTGCAGAAGTGCCACAACATGGCTGCTTTCACGGCTTTTCCCTTAGGAAGAACCCTAATACCCGGCTGATTTACCTTCCTAGGGTTACTGTTAGGCTTAGGCCTAGGACTTTTAAAACCAGGAAGCCCTGGGCTCCAGGCACACTGCAGCTGCGAAAGGCAGGCATCCCATAGGGGAGCGCAAAAGTGACGCAACTTGGCTGCCACCACTGATATTTCCATGAGACCATCCCGAACCATAGGCTGATTTTCCTTCCTAGGGTTAAGGTTTGAGTTACGCCTAGGGTAAGGGTCTATTAACCAGAAAGCCCTGAGTTCCAAGAACACAGCAGCTGCGAAGGACTACCCAAGAAGAGCGCAAAAGTACCACAACATGCCTGCCTCCACAGCTTTTTCCTTGGGGACATGCCTAATTCCTGGCTGATTTGCCTTTCTCGTCTTAGGGTTGGGGTTCGGCCTAGGGCTAGGATTTTTAAAAGCAGGAAGCCCTGAGTTCCAGGCACACTGGAGCTGTGAAAGGCATCCAAAAGGGAGTGCAAAAGTGCCACAACATGGCTGCTTTCACGGCTTTTTCCTTGGCAAGACGCCTAACATCAGGCTGATTTACCTTCCCAGGGTTACTGTTAGGCTTAGGCCTAGGGCTAGGATTTTTAAAACTAGGAAGCCCTTAGCTCCAGGCACACTGCAGCTGTTCAAGGCATCCCAAGGGGAGTACAAAAGTGCAACAACATGGCAGCTTTCACAGCTTTTTCCTTGGCACCATCCCTATACCTAGGTTGATTTATCTGCCTAGGGTTAGGGTTAGGGTTCAGCCTAGGGCTGTGATTTCTTTAACCAGGAAGCCCTGAGTTCCAGGCTTACTTCATCTGCCAAAGGCATCCCAAAGGGAGTGCAGAAGTGCCACAACATGGCTGCTTTCACGGCTTTTCCCTTAGGAAGAACCCTAATACCCGGCTGATTTACCTTCCTAGGGTTACTGTTAGGCTTAGGCCTAGGACTTTTAAAACCAGGAAGCCCTGGGCTCCAGGCACACTGCAGCTGCGAAAGGCAGGCATCCCAAGGGGAGCGCAAAAGTGACGCAACTTGGCTGCCACCACTGATATTTCCATGAGACCATCCCGAACCATAGGCTGATTTTCCTTCCTAGGGTTAAGGTTTGAGTTACGCCTAGGGTAAGGGTCTATTAACCAGAAAGCCCTGAGTTCCAAGAACACAGCAGCTGCGAAGGACTAGCCAAGAAGAGCGCAAAAGTACCACAACATGCCTGCCTCCACAGCTTTTTCCTTGGGGACATGCCTAATTCCTGGCTGATTTGCCTTTCTCGTCTTAGGGTTGGGGTTCGGCCTAGGGCTAGGATTTTTAAAAGCAGGAAGCCCTGAGTTCCAGGCACACTGGAGCTGTGAAAGGCATCCAAAAGGGAGTGCAAAAGTGCCACAACATGGCTGCTTTCACGGCTTTTTCCTTGGCAAGAAGCCTAACACCAGGCTGATTTACCTTCCCAGGGTTACTGTTAGGCTTAGGCCTAGGGCTAGGATTTTTAAAACTAGGAAGCCCTTAGCTCCAGGCACACTGCAGCTGTTCAAGGCATCCCAAGGGGAGTACAAAAGTGCAACAACATGGCAGCTTTCACAGCTTTTTCCTTGGCACCATCCCTATACCTAGGCTGATTTATCTGCCTAGGGTTAGGGTTAGGGTTCAGCCTAGGGCTTGGATTTCTTTAAGCAGGAAGCCCTGAGTTCCAGGCTTACTTCATCTGCCAAAGGCATCCCAAAGGGAGTGCAGAAGTGCCACAACATGGCTGCTTTCACGGCTTTTCCCTTAGGAAGAACCCTAATACCCGGCTGATTTACCTTCCTAGGGTTACTGTTAGGCTTAGGCCTAGGACTTTTAAAACCAGGAAGCCCTGGGCTCCAGGCACACTGCAGCTGCGAAAGGCAGGCATCCCATAGGGGAGCGCAAAAGTGACGCAACTTGGCTGCCACCACTGATATTTCCATGAGACCATCCCGAACCATAGGCTGATTTTCCTTCCTAGGGTTAAGGTTTGAGTTACGCCTAGGGTAAGGGTCTATTAACCAGAAAGCCCTGAGTTCCAAGAACACAGCAGCTGCGAAGGACTAGCCAAGAAGAGCGCAAAAGTACCACAACATGCCTGCCTCCACAGCTTTTTCCTTGGGGACATGCCTAATTCCTGGCTGATTTGCCTTTCTCGTCTTAGGGTTGGGGTTCGGCCTAGGGCTAGGATTTTTAAAAGCAGGAAGCCCTGAGTTCCAGGCACACTGGAGCTGTGAAAGGCATCCAAAAGGGAGTGCAAAAGTGCCACAACATGGCTGCTTTCACGGCTTTTTCCTTGGCAAGACGCCTAACATCAGGCTGATTTACCTTCCCAGGGTTACTGTTAGGCTTAGGCCTAGGGCTAGGATTTTTAAAACTAGGAAGCCCTTAGCTCCAGGCACACTGCAGCTGTTCAAGGCATCCCAAGGGGAGTACAAAAGTGCAACAACATGGCAGCTTTCACAGCTTTTTCCTTGGCACCATCCCTATACCTAGGTTGATTTATCTGCCTAGGGTTAGGGTTAGGGTTCAGCCTAGGGCTTGGATTTCTTTAACCAGGAAGCCCTGAGTTCCAGGCTTACTTCATCTGCCAAAGGCATCCCAAAGGGAGTGCAGAAGTGCCACAACATGGCTGCTTTCACGGCTTTTCCCTTAGGAAGAACCCTAATACCCGGCTGATTTACCTTCCTAGGGTTACTGTTAGGCTTAGGCCTAGGACTTTTAAAACCAGGAAGCCCTGGGCTCCAGGCACACTGCAGCTGCGAAAGGCATCCCAAGGGGAGTACAAAAGTGCAACAACATGGCAGCTTTCACAGCTTTTTCCTTGGCACCATCCCTATACCTAGGCTGATTTATCTGCCTAGGGTTAGGGTTAGGCTTCAGCCTAGGGCTTGGATTTCTTTAACCAGGAAGCCCTGAGTTCCAGGCTTACTTCATCTGCCAAAGGCATCCCAAAGGGAGTGCAGAAGTGCCACAACATGGCTGCTTTCACGGCTTTTTCCTTGGCAAGAAGCCTAATACCCGGCTGATTTACCTTCCTAGGGTTACTGTTAGGCTTAGGCCTAGGACTTTTAAAACCAGGAAGCCCTGGGCTCCAGGCACACTGCAGCTGCGAAAGGCAGGCATCCCAAGGGGAGCGCAAAAGTGACGCAACTTGGCTGCCACCACTGATATTTCCATGAGACCATCCCGAACCATAGGATGATTTTCCTTCCTAGGGTTAAGGTTTGAGTTACGCCTAGGGTAAGGGCTCTATTAACCAGAAAGCCCTGAGTTCCAAGAACACAGCAGCTGCGAAGGACTAGCCAAGAAGAGCGCAAAAGTACCACAACATGCCTGCCTCCACAGCTTTTTCCTTGTGGACATGCCTAATTCCTGGCTGATTTGCCTTTCTCGTCTTAGGGTTGGGGTTCGGCCTAGGGCTAGGATTTTTAAAAGCAGGAAGCCCTGAGTTCCAGGCACACTGGAGCTGTGAAAGGCATCCAAAAGGGAGTGCAAAAGTGCCACAACATGGCTGTTTCACGGCTTTTTCCTTGGCAAGATGCCTAACACCAGGCTGATTTTCCTTCCCAGGGTTACTGTTAGGCTTAGGTCTAGGGCTAGGATTTTTAAAACTAGGAAGCCCTTAGCTCCCGGCACACTGCAGCTGTTCAAGGCATCCCAAGGGGAGTACAAAAGTGCAACAACATGGCAGCTTTCACAGCTTTTTCCTTGGCACCATCCCTATACCTAGGCTGATTTATCTGCCTAGGGTTAGGGTTAGGCTTCAGCCTAGGGCTTGGATTTTTTTAACCAGGAAGCCCTGAGTTCCAGGCTTACTTCATCTGCCAAAGGCATCCCAAAGGGAGTGCAGAAGTGCCACAACATGGCTGCTTTCACGGCTTTTCCCTTAGGAAGAACCCTAATACCCGGCTGATTTACCTTCCTAGGGTTACTGTTAGGCTTAGGCCTAGGACTTTTAAAACCAGGAAGCCCTGGGCTCCAGGCACACTGCAGCTGCGAAAGGCAGGCATCCCAAGGGGAGCGCAAAAGTGACGCAACTTGGCTGCCACCACTGATATTTCCATGAGACCATCCCGAACCATAGGCTGATTTTCCTTCCTAGGGTTAAGGTTTGAGTTACGCCTAGGGTAAGGGCTCTATTAACCAGAAAGCCCTGAGTTCCAAGAACACAGCAGCTGCGAAGGACTAGCCAAGAAGAGCGCAAAAGTAGCACAACATGCCTGCCTCCACAGCTTTTTCCTTGTGGACATGCCTAATTCCTGGCTGATTTGCCTTTCTCGTCTTAGGGTTGGGGTTCGGCCTAGGGCTAGGATTTTTAAAAGCAGGAAGCCCTGAGTTCCAGGCACACTGGAGCTGTGAAAGGCATCCAAAAGGGAGTGCAAAAGTGCCACAACATGGCTGTTTCACGGCTTTTTCCTTGGCAAGACGCCTAACACCAGGCTGATTTTCCTTCCCAGGGTTACTGTTAGGCTTAGGTCTAGGGCTAGGATTTTTAAAACTAGGAAGCCCTTAGCTCCAGGCACACTGCAGCTGTTCAAGGCATCCCAAGGGGAGTACAAAAGTGCAACAACATGGCAGCTTTCACAGCTTTTTCCTTGGCACCATCCCTATACCTAGGCTGATTTATCTGCCTAGGGTTAGGGTTAGGGTTCAGCCTAGGGCTTGGATTTCTTTAACCAGGAAGCCCTGAGTTCCAGGCTTACTTCATCTGCCAAAGGCATCCCAAAGGGAGTGCAGAAGTGCCACAACATGGCTGCTTTCACGGCTTTTCCCTTAGGAAGAACCCTAATACCCGGCTGATTTACCTTCCTAGGGTTACTGTTAGGCTTAGGCCTAGGACTTTTAAAACCAGGAAGCCCTGGGCTCCAGGCACACTGCAGCTGCGAAAGGCAGGCATCCCAAGGGGAGCGCAAAAGTGACGCAACTTGGCTGCCACCACTGATATTTCCATGAGACCATCCCGAACCATAGGCTGATTTTCCTTCCTAGGGTTAAGGTTTGAGTTACGCCTAGGGTAAGGGTCTATTAACCAGAAAGCCCTGAGTTCCAAGAACACAGCAGCTGCGAAGGACTAGCCAAGAAGAGCGCAAAAGTAGCACAACATGCCTGCCTCCACAGCTTTTTCCTTGGGGACATGCCTAATTCCTGGCTGATTTGCCTTTCTCGTCTTAGGGTTGGGGTTCGGCCTAGGGCTAGGATTTTTAAAAGCAGGAAGCCCTGAGTTCCAGGCACACTGGAGCTGTGAAAGGCATCCAAAAGGGAGTGCAAAAGTGCCACAACATGGCTGTTTCACGGCTTTTTCCTTGGCAAGACGCCTAACACCAGGCTGATTTTCCTTCCCAGGGTTACTGTTAGGCTTAGGCCTAGGGCTAGGATTTTTAAAACTAGGAAGCCCTTAGCTCCAGGCACACTGCAGCTGTTCAAGGCATCCCAAGGGGAGTACAAAAGTGCAACAACATGGCAGCTTTCACAGCTTTTTCCTTGGCACCATCCCTATACCTAGGCTGATTTATCTGCCTAGGGTTAGGGTTAGGGTTCAGCCTAGGGCTTGGATTTCTTTAACCAGGAAGCCCTGAGTTCCAGGCTTACTTCATCTGCCAAAGGCATCCCAAAGGGAGTGCAGAAGTGCCACAACATGGCTGCTTTCACGGCTTTTCCCTTAGGAAGAACCCTAATACCCGGCTGATTTACCTTCCTAGGGTTACTGTTAGGCTTAGGCCTAGGACTTTTAAAACCAGGAAGCCCTGGGCACCAGGCACACTGCAGCTGCGAAAGGCAGGCATCCCAAGGGGAGCGCAAAAGTGACGCAACTTGGCTGCCACCACTGATATTTCCATGAGACCATCCCGAACCATAGGCTGATTTTCCTTCCTAGGGTTAAGGTTTGAGTTACGCCTAGGGTAAGGGTCTATTAACCAGAAAGCCCTGAGTTCCAAGAACACAGCAGCTGCGAAGGACTAGCCAAGAAGAGCGCAAAAGTACCACAACATGCCTGCCTCCACAGCTTTTTCCTTGGGGACATGCCTAATTCCTGGCTGATTTGCCTTTCTCGTCTTAGGGTTGGGGTTCGGCCTAGGGCTAGGATTTTTAAAAGCAGGAAGCCCTGAGTTCCAGGCACACTGGAGCTGTGAAAGGCATCCAAAAGGGAGTGCAAAAGTGCCACAACATGGCTGCTTTCACGGCTTTTTCCTTGGCAAGACGCCTAACACCAGGCTGATTTACCTTCCCAGGGTTACTGTTAGGCTTAGGCCTAGGGCTAGGATTTTTAAAACTAGGAAGCCCTTAGCTCCAGGCACACTGCAGCTGTTCAAGGCATCCCAAGGGGAGTACAAAAGTGCAACAACATGGCAGCTTTCACAGCTTTTTCCTTGGCACCATCCCTATACCTAGGCTGATTTATCTGCCTAGGGTTAGGGTTAGGCTTCAGCCTAGGGCTTGGATTTCTTTAACCAGGAAGCCCTGAGTTCCAGGCTTACTTCATCTGCCAAAGGCATCCCAAAGGGAGTGCAGAAGTGCCACAACATGGCTGCTTTCACGGCTTTTCCCTTAGGAAGAAGCCTAATACCCGGCTGATTTACCTTCCTAGGGTTACTGTTAGGCTTAGGCCTAGGACTTTTAAAACCAGGAAGCCCTGGGCTCCAGGCACACTGCAGCTGCGAAAGGCAGGCATCCCAAGGTGAGCGCAAAAGTGACGCAACTTGGCTGCCACCACTGATATTTCCATGAGACCATCCCGAACCATAGGCTGATTTTCCTTCCTAGGGTTAAGGTTTGAGTTACGCCTAGGGTAAGGGCTCTATTAACCAGAAAGCCCTGAGTTCCAAGAACACAGCAGCTGCGAAGGACTAGCCAAGAAGAGCGCAAAAGTACCACAACATGCCTGCCTCCACAGCTTTTTCCTTGGGGACATGCCTAATTCCTGGCTGATTTGCCTTTCTCGTCTTAGGGTTGGGGTTCGGCCTAGGGCTAGGATTTTTAAAAGCAGGAAGCCCTGAGTTCCAGGCACACTGGAGCTGTGAAAGGCATCCAAAAGGGAGTGCAAAAGTGCCACAACATGGCTGCTTTCACGGCTTTTTCCTTGGCAAGACGCCTAACACCAGGCTGATTTACCTTCCCAGGGTTACTGTTAGGCTTAGGCCTAGGGCTAGGATTTTTAAAACTAGGAAGCCCTTAGCTCCAGGCACACTGCAGCTGTTCAAGGCATCCCAAGGGGAGTACAAAAGTGCAACAACATGGCAGCTTTCACAGCTTTTTCCTTGGCACCATCCCTATACATAGGCTGATTTATCTGCCTAGGGTTAGGGTTAGGCTTCAGCCTAGGGCTTGGATTTCTTTAACCAGGAAGCCCTGAGTTCCAGGCTTACTTCATCTGCCAAAGGCATCCCAAAGGGAGTGCAGAAGTGCCACAACATGGCTGCTTTCACGGCTTTTCCCTTAGGAAGAACCCTAATACCCGGCTGATTTACCTTCCTAGGGTTACTGTTAGGCTTAGGCCTAGGACTTTTAAAACCAGGAAGCCCTGGGCTCCAGGCACACTGCAGCTGCGAAAGGCAGGCATCCCATAGGGGAGCGCAAAAGTGACGCAACTTGGCTGCCACCACTGATATTTCCATGAGACCATCCCGAACCATAGGCTGATTTTCCTTCCTAGGGTTAAGGTTTGAGTTACGCCTAGGGTAAGGGTCTATTAACCAGAAAGCCCTGAGTTCCAAGAACACAGCAGCTGCGAAGGACTAGCCAAGAAGAGCGCAAAAGTAGCACAACATGCCTGCCTCCACAGCTTTTTCCTTGGGGACATGCCTAATTCCTGGCTGATTTGCCTTTCTCGTCTTAGGGTTGGGGTTCGGCCTAGGGCTAGGATTTTTAAAAGCAGGAAGCCCTGAGTTCCAGGCACACTGGAGCTGTGAAAGGCATCCAAAAGGGAGTGCAAAAGTGCCACAACATGGCTGCTTTCACGGCTTTTTCCTTGGCAAGACGCCTAACACCAGGCTGATTTACCTTCCCAGGGTTACTGTTAGGCTTAGGCCTAGGGCTAGGATTTTTAAAACTAGTAAGCCCTGGGCTCCAGGCACACTGCAGCTGTTCAAGGCATCCCAAGGGGAGTACAAAAGTGCAACAACATGGCAGCTTTCACAGCTTTTTCCTTGGCACCATCCCTATACCTAGGCTGATTTATCTGCCTAGGGTTAGGGTTAGGCTTCAGCCTAGGGCTTGGATTTCTTTAACCAGGAAGCCCTGAGTTCCAGGCTTACTTCATCTGCCAAAGGCATCCCAAAGGGAGTGCAGAAGTGCCACAACATGGCTGCTTTCACGGCTTTTCCCTTAGGAAGAACCCTAATACCCGGCTGATTTACCTTCCTAGGGTTACTGTTAGGCTTAGGCCTAGGACTTTTAAAACCAGGAAGCCCTGGGCTCCAGGCACACTGCAGCTGCGAAAGGCATCCCAAGGGGAGCGCAAAAGTGACGCAACTTGGCTGCCACCACTGATATTTCCATGAGACCATCCCGAACCATAGGCTGATTTTCCTTCCTAGGGTTAAGGTTTGAGTTACGCCTAGGGTAAGGGCTCTATTAACCAGAAAGCCCTGAGTTCCAAGAACACAGCAGCTGCGAAGGACTAGCCAAGAAGAGCGCAAAAGTACCACAACATGCCTGCCTCCACAGCTTTTTCCTTGGGGACATGCCTAATTCCTGGCTGATTTGCCTTTCTCGTCTTAGGGTTGGGGTTCGGCCTAGGGCTAGGATTTTTAAAATCAGGAAGCCCTGAGTTCCAGGCACACTGCAGCTGTGAAAGGCATCCAAAAGGGAGTGCAAAAGTGCCACAACATGGCTGTTTCATGGCTTTTTCCTTGGCAAGACGCCTAACACCAGGCTGATTTACCTTCCCAGGGTTACTGTTAGACTTAGGCCTAGGGCTAGGATTTTTAAAACTAGGAAGCCCTGGGCTCCAGGCACACTGCAGCTGTTCAAGGCATCCCAAGGGGAGTACAAAAGTGCAACAACATGGCAGCTTTCACAGCTTTTTCCTTGGCACCATCCCTATACCTAGGTTGATTTATCTGCCTAGGGTTAGGGTTAGGCTTCAGCCTAGGGCTGTGATTTCTTTAACCAGGAAGCCCTGAGTTCCAGGCTTACTTCATCTGCCAAAGGCATCCCAAAGGGAGTGCAGAAGTGCCACAACATGGCTGCTTTCACGGCTTTTCCCTTAGGAAGAACCCTAATACCCGGCTGATTTACCTTCCTAGGGTTACTGTTAGGCTTAGGCCTAGGACTTTTAAAACCAGGAAGCCCTGGGCTCCAGGCACACTGCAGCTGCGAAAGGCAGGCATCCCAAGGTGAGCGCAAAAGTGACGCAACTTGGCTGCCACCACTGATATTTCCATGAGACCATCCCGAACCATAGGCTGATTTTCCTTCCTAGGGTTAAGGTTTGAGTTACGCCTAGGGTAAGGGTCTATTAACCAGAAAGCCCTGAGTTCCAAGAACACAGCAGCTGCGAAGGACTAGCCAAGAAGAGCGCAAAAGTACCACAACATGCCTGCCTCCACAGCTTTTTCCTTGGGGACATGCCTAATTCCTGGCTGATTTGCCTTTCTCGTCTTAGGGTTGGGGTTCGGCCTAGGGCTAGGATTTTTAAAAGCAGGAAGCCCTGAGTTCCAGGCACACTGGAGCTGTGAAAGGCATCCAAAAGGGAGTGCAAAAGTGCCACAACATGGCTGCTTTCACGGCTTTTTCCTTGGCAAGACGCCTAACACCAGGCTGATTTACCTTCCCAGGGTTACTGTTAGGCTTAGGCCTAGGGCTAGGATTTTTAAAACTAGGAAGCCCTTAGCTCCAGGCACACTGCAGCTGTTCAAGGCATCCCAAGGGGAGTACAAAAGTGCAACAACATGGCAGCTTTCACAGCTTTTTCCTTGGCACCATCCCTATACCTAGGTTGATTTATCTGCCTAGGGTTAGGGTTAGGGTTCAGCCTAGGGCTTGGATTTCTTTAACCAGGAAGCCCTGAGTTCCAGGCTTACTTCATCTGCCAAAGGCATCCCAAAGGGAGTGCAGAAGTGACACAACATGGCTGCTTTCACGGCTTTTCCCTTAGGAAGAACCCTAATACCCGGCTGATTTACCTTCCTAGGGTTACTGTTAGGCTTAGGCCTAGGACTTTTAAAACCAGGAAGCCCTGGGCTCCAGGCACACTGCAGCTGCGAAAGGCAGGCATCCCATAGGGGAGCGCAAAAGTGACGCAACTTGGCTGCCACCACTGATATTTCCATGAGACCATCCCGAACCATAGGCTGATTTTCCTTCCTAGGGTTAAGGTTTGAGTTACGCCTAGGGTAAGGGTCTATTAACCAGAAAGCCCTGAGTTCCAAGAACACAGCAGCTGCGAAGGACTACCCAAGAAGAGCGCAAAAGTACCACAACATGCCTGCCTCCACAGCTTTTTCCTTGGGGACATGCCTAATTCCTGGCTGATTTGCCTTTCTCGTCTTAGGGTTGGGGTTCGGCCTAGGGCTAGGATTTTTAAAAGCAGGAAGCCCTGAGTTCCAGGCACACTGGAGCTGTGAAAGGCATCCAAAAGGGAGTGCAAAAGTGCCACAACATGGCTGCTTTCACGGCTTTTTCCTTGGCAAGACGCCTAACATCAGGCTGATTTACCTTCCCAGGGTTACTGTTAGGCTTAGGCCTAGGGCTAGGATTTTTAAAACTAGGAAGCCCTTAGCTCCAGGCACACTGCAGCTGTTCAAGGCATCCCAAGGGGAGTACAAAAGTGCAACAACATGGCAGCTTTCACAGCTTTTTCCTTGGCACCATCCCTATACCTAGGTTGATTTATCTGCCTAGGGTTAGGGTTAGGGTTCAGCCTAGGGCTGTGATTTCTTTAACCAGGAAGCCCTGAGTTCCAGGCTTACTTCATCTGCCAAAGGCATCCCAAAGGGAGTGCAGAAGTGCCACAACATGGCTGCTTTCACGGCTTTTCCCTTAGGAAGAACCCTAATACCCGGCTGATTTACCTTCCTAGGGTTACTGTTAGGCTTAGGCCTAGGACTTTTAAAACCAGGAAGCCCTGGGCTCCAGGCACACTGCAGCTGCGAAAGGCAGGCATCCCAAGGTGAGCGCAAAAGTGACGCAACTTGGCTGCCACCACTGATATTTCCATGAGACCATCCCGAACCATAGGCTGATTTTCCTTCCTAGGGTTAAGGTTTGAGTTACGCCTAGGGTAAGGGCTCTATTAACCAGAAAGCCCTGAGTTCCAAGAACACAGCAGCTGCGAAGGACTAGCCAAGAAGAGCGCAAAAGTACCACAACATGCCTGCCTCCACAGCTTTTTCCTTGGGGACATGCCTAATTCCTGGCTGATTTGCCTTTCTCGTCTTAGGGTTGGGGTTCGGCCTAGGGCTAGGATTTTTAAAAGCAGGGAGCCCTGAGTTCCAGGCACACTGGAGCTGTGAAAGGCATCCAAAAGGGAGTGCAAAAGTGCCACAACATGGCTGCTTTCACGGCTTTTTCCTTGGCAAGACGCCTAACACCAGGCTGATTTACCTTCCCAGGGTTACTGTTAGGCTTAGGCCTAGGGCTAGGATTTTTAAAACTAGGAAGCCCTTAGCTCCAGGCACACTGCAGCTGTTCAAGGCATCCCAAGGGGAGTACAAAAGTGCAACAACATGGCAGCTTTCACAGCTTTTTCCTTGGCACCATCCCTATACCTAGGCTGATTTATCTGCCTAGGGTTAGGGTTAGGCTTCAGCCTAGGGCTTGGATTTCTTTAACCAGGAAGCCCTGAGTTCCAGGCTTACTTCATCTGCCAAAGGCATCCCAAAGGGAGTGCAGAAGTGCCACAACATGGCTGCTTTCACGGCTTTTCCCTTAGGAAGAACCCTAATACCCGGCTGATTTACCTTCCTAGGGTTACTGTTAGGCTTAGGCCTAGGACTTTTAAAACCAGGAAGCCCTGGGCTCCAGGCACACTGCAGCTGCGAAAGGCAGGCATCCCATAGGGGAGCGCAAAAGTGACGCAACTTGGCTGCCACCACTGATATTTCCATGAGACCATCCCGAACCATAGGCTGATTTTCCTTCCTAGGGTTAAGGTTTGAGTTACGCCTAGGGTAAGGGTCTATTAACCAGAAAGCCCTGAGTTCCAAGAACACAGCAGCTGCGAAGGACTAGCCAAGAAGAGCGCAAAAGTACCACAACATGCCTGCCTCCACAGCTTTTTCCTTGGGGACATGCCTAATTCCTGGCTGATTTGCCTTTCTCGTCTTAGGGTTGGGGTTCGGCCTAGGGCTAGGATTTTTAAAAGCAGGAAGCCCTGAGTTCCAGGCACACTGGAGCTGTGAAAGGCATCCAAAAGGGAGTGCAAAAGTGCCACAACATGGCTGCTTTCACGGCTTTTTCCTTGGCAAGACGCCTAACATCAGGCTGATTTACCTTCCCAGGGTTACTGTTAGGCTTAGGCCTAGGGCTAGGATTTTTAAAACTAGGAAGCCCTTAGCTCCAGGCACACTGCAGCTGTTCAAGGCATCCCAAGGGGAGTACAAAAGTGCAACAACATGGCAGCTTTCACAGCTTTTTCCTTGGCACCATCCCTATACCTAGGTTGATTTATCTGCCTAGGGTTAGGGTTAGGGTTCAGCCTAGGGCTGTGATTTCTTTAACCAGGAAGCCCTGAGTTCCAGGCTTACTTCATCTGCCAAAGGCATCCCAAAGGGAGTGCAGAAGTGCCACAACATGGCTGCTTTCACGGCTTTTCCCTTAGGAAGAACCCTAATACCCGGCTGATTTACCTTCCTAGGGTTACTGTTAGGCTTAGGCCTAGGACTTTTAAAACCAGGAAGCCCTGGGCTCCAGGCACACTGCAGCTGCGAAAGGCATCCCAAGGGGAGTACAAAAGTGCAACAACATGGCAGCTTTCACAGCTTTTTCCTTGGCACCATCCCTATACCTAGGCTGATTTATCTGCCTAGGGTTAGGGTTAGGCTTCAGCCTAGGGCTTGGATTTCTTTAACCAGGAAGCCCTGAGTTCCAGGCTTACTTCATCTGCCAAAGGCATCCCAAAGGGAGTGCAGAAGTGCCACAACATGGCTGCTTTCACGGCTTTTTCCTTAGGAAGAAGCCTAATACCCGGCTGATTTACCTTCCTAGGGTTACTGTTAGGCTTAGGCCTAGGACTTTTAAAACCAGGAAGCCCTGGGCTCCAGGCACACTGCAGCTGCGAAAGGCAGGCATCCCAAGGGGAGCGCAAAAGTGACGCAACTTGGCTGCCACCACTGATATTTCCATGAGACCATCCCGAACCATAGGATGATTTTCCTTCCTAGGGTTAAGGTTTGAGTTACGCCTAGGGTAAGGGCTCTATTAACCAGAAAGCCCTGAGTTCCAAGAACACAGCAGCTGCGAAGGACTAGCCAAGAAGAGCGCAAAAGTACCACAACATGCCTGCCTCCACAGCTTTTTCCTTGTGGACATGCCTAATTCCTGGCTGATTTGCCTTTCTCGTCTTAGGGTTGGGGTTCGGCCTAGGGCTAGGATTTTTAAAAGCAGGAAG
Source organism: Ammospiza caudacuta (assembly GCF_027887145.1). Lineage (NCBI taxonomy): Eukaryota > Metazoa > Chordata > Aves > Passeriformes > Passerellidae > Ammospiza > Ammospiza caudacuta. The sequence goes on from NW_026682911.1 coordinate 401,349, forward strand.
CCCTGAGTTCCAGGCACACTGGAGCTGTGAAAGGCATCCAAAAGGGAGTGCAAAAGTGCCACAACATGGCTGTTTCACGGCTTTTTCCTTGGCAAGACGCCTAACACCAGGCTGATTTTCCTTCCCAGGGTTACTGTTAGGCTTAGGTCTAGGGCTAGGATTTTTAAAACTAGGAAGCCCTGGGCTCCCGGCACACTGCAGCTGTTCAAGGCATCCCAAGGGGAGTACAAAAGTGCAACAACATGGCAGCTTTCACAGCTTTTTCCTTGGCACCATCCCTATACCTAGGCTGATTTATCTGCCTAGGGTTAGGGTTAGGCTTCAGCCTAGGGCTTGGATTTCTTTAACCAGGAAGCCCTGAGTTCCAGGCTTACTTCATCTGCCAAAGGCATCCCAAAGGGAGTGCAGAAGTGCCACAACATGGCTGCTTTCACGGCTTTTCCCTTAGGAAGAACCCTAATACCCGGCTGATTTACCTTCCTAGGGTTACTGTTAGGTTTAGGCCTAGGACTTTTAAAACCAGGAAGCCCTGGGCTCCAGGCACACTGCAGCTGCGAAAGGCATCCCAAGGGGAGTACAAAAGTGCAACAACATGGCAGCTTTCACAGCTTTTTCCTTGGCACCATCCCTATACCTAGGCTGATTTATCTGCCTAGGGTTAGGGTTAGGCTTCAGCCTAGGGCTTGGATTTCTTTAACCAGGAAGCCCTGAGTTCCAGGCTTACTTCATCTGCCAAAGGCATCCCAAAGGGAGTGCAGAAGTGCCACAACATGGCTGCTTTCACGGCTTTTTCCTTGGCAAGAAGCCTAATACCCGGCTGATTTACCTTCCTAGGGTTACTGTTAGGCTTAGGCCTAGGACTTTTAAAACCAGGAAGCCCTGGGCTCCAGGCACACTGCAGCTGCGAAAGGCAGGCATCCCAAGGGGAGCGCAAAAGTGACGCAACTTGGCTGCCACCACTGATATTTCCATGAGACCATCCCGAACCATAGGATGATTTTCCTTCCTAGGGTTAAGGTTTGAGTTACGCCTAGGGTAAGGGCTCTATTAACCAGAAAGCCCTGAGTTCCAAGAACACAGCAGCTGCGAAGGACTACCCAAGAAGAGCGCAAAAGTACCACAACATGCCTGCCTCCACAGCTTTTTCCTTGTGGACATGCCTAATTCCTGGCTGATTTGCCTTTCTCGTCTTAGGGTTGGGGTTCGGCCTAGGGCTAGGATTTTTAAAAGCAGGAAGCCCTGAGTTCCAGGCACACTGGAGCTGTGAAAGGCATCCAAAAGGGAGTGCAAAAGTGCCACAACATGGCTGTTTCACGGCTTTTTCCTTGGCAAGACGCCTAACACCAGGCTGATTTTCCTTCCCAGGGTTACTGTTAGGCTTAGGTCTAGGGCTAGGATTTTTAAAACTAGGAAGCCCTTAGCTCCCGGCACACTGCAGCTGTTCAAGGCATCCCAAGGGGAGTACAAAAGTGCAACAACATGGCAGCTTTCACAGCTTTTTCCTTGGCACCATCCCTATACCTAGGCTGATTTATCTGCCTAGGGTTAGGGTTAGGGTTCAGCCTAGGGCTTGGATTTCTTTAACCAGGAAGCCCTGAGTTCCAGGCTTACTTCATCTGCCAAAGGCATCCCAAAGGGAGTGCAGAAGTGCCACAACATGGCTGCTTTCACGGCTTTTCCCTTAGGAAGAACCCTAATACCCGGCTGATTTACCTTCCTAGGGTTACTGTTAGGCTTAGGCCTAGGACTTTTAAAACCAGGAAGCCCTGGGCTCCAGGCACACTGCAGCTGCGAAAGGCAGGCATCCCAAGGGGAGCGCAAAAGTGACGCAACTTGGCTGCCACCACTGATATTTCCATGAGACCATCCCGAACCATAGGCTGATTTTCCTTCCTAGGGTTAAGGTTTGAGTTACGCCTAGGGTAAGGGCTCTATTAACCAGAAAGCCCTGAGTTCCAAGAACACAGCAGCTGCGAAGGACTAGCCAAGAAGAGCGCAAAAGTAGCACAACATGCCTGCCTCCACAGCTTTTTCCTTGTGGACATGCCTAATTCCTGGCTGATTTGCCTTTCTCGTCTTAGGGTTGGGGTTCGGCCTAGGGCTAGGATTTTTAAAAGCAGGAAGCCCTGAGTTCCAGGCACACTGGAGCTGTGAAAGGCATCCAAAAGGGAGTGCAAAAGTGCCACAACATGGCTGTTTCACGGCTTTTTCCTTGGCAAGACGCCTAACACCAGGCTGATTTTCCTTCCCAGGGTTACTGTTAGGCTTAGGTCTAGGGCTAGGATTTTTAAAACTAGGAAGCCCTTAGCTCCAGGCACACTGCAGCTGTTCAAGGCATCCCAAGGGGAGTACAAAAGTGCAACAACATGGCAGCTTTCACAGCTTTTTCCTTGGCACCATCCCTATACCTAGGCTGATTTATCTGCCTAGGGTTAGGGTTAGGGTTCAGCCTAGGGCTTGGATTTCTTTAACCAGGAAGCCCTGAGTTCCAGGCTTACTTCATCTGCCAAAGGCATCCCAAAGGGAGTGCAGAAGTGCCACAACATGGCTGCTTTCACGGCTTTTCCCTTAGGAAGAACCCTAATACCCGGCTGATTTACCTTCCTAGGGTTACTGTTAGGCTTAGGCCTAGGACTTTTAAAACCAGGAAGCCCTGGGCTCCAGGCACACTGCAGCTGCGAAAGGCAGGCATCCCAAGGGGAGCGCAAAAGTGACGCAACTTGGCTGCCACCACTGATATTTCCATGAGACCATCCCGAACCATAGGCTGATTTTCCTTCCTAGGGTTAAGGTTTGAGTTACGCCTAGGGTAAGGGTCTATTAACCAGAAAGCCCTGAGTTCCAAGAACACAGCAGCTGCGAAGGACTACCCAAGAAGAGCGCAAAAGTAGCACAACATGCCTGCCTCCACAGCTTTTTCCTTGGGGACATGCCTAATTCCTGGCTGATTTGCCTTTCTCGTCTTAGGGTTGGGGTTCGGCCTAGGGCTAGGATTTTTAAAAGCAGGAAGCCCTGAGTTCCAGGCACACTGGAGCTGTGAAAGGCATCCAAAAGGGAGTGCAAAAGTGCCACAACATGGCTGTTTCACGGCTTTTTCCTTGGCAAGACGCCTAACACCAGGCTGATTTTCCTTCCCAGGGTTACTGTTAGGCTTAGGTCTAGGGCTAGGATTTTTAAAACTAGGAAGCCCTTAGCTCCAGGCACACTGCAGCTGTTCAAGGCATCCCAAGGGGAGTACAAAAGTGCAACAACATGGCAGCTTTCACAGCTTTTTCCTTGGCACCATCCCTATACCTAGGCTGATTTATCTGCCTAGGGTTAGGGTTAGGCTTCAGCCTAGGGCTTGGATTTCTTTAACCAGGAAGCCCTGAGTTCCAGGCTTACTTCATCTGCCAAAGGCATCCCAAAGGGAGTGCAGAAGTGCCACAACATGGCTGCTTTCACGGCTTTTCCCTTAGGAAGAACCCTAATACCCGGCTGATTTACCTTCCTAGGGTTACTGTTACGCTTAGGCCTAGGACTTTTAAAACCAGGAAGCCCTGGGCTCCAGGCACACTGCAGCTGCGAAAGGCAGGCATCCCAAGGGGAGCGCAAAAGTGACGCAACTTGGCTGCCACCACTGATATTTCCATGAGACCATCCCGAACCATAGGCTGATTTTCCTTCCTAGGGTTAAGGTTTGAGTTACGCCTAGGGTAAGGGTCTATTAACCAGAAAGCCCTGAGTTCCAAGAACACAGCAGCTGCGAAGGACTACCCAAGAAGAGCGCAAAAGTAGCACAACATGCCTGCCTCCACAGCTTTTTCCTTGGGGACATGCCTAATTCCTGGCTGATTTGCCTTTCTCGTCTTAGGGTTGGGGTTCGGCCTAGGGCTAGGATTTTTAAAATCAGGAAGCCCTGAGTTCCAGGCACACTGCAGCTACCAAAGGCATCCCAAAGGGAGTGCAGAAGTGCCACAACATGGCTGCTTTCACGGCTTTTCCCTTAGGAAGAAGCCTAATACCCGGCTGATTTACCTTCCTAGGGTTACTGTTAGGCTTAGGCCTAGGACTTTTAAAACCAGGAAGCCCTGGGCTCCAGGCACACTGCAGCTGCGAAAGGCATCCCAAGGGGAGCGCAAAAATGACGCAACTTGGCTGCCACCACTGATATTTCCATGAGACCATCCCGAACCATAGGCTGATTTTCCTTCCTAGGGTTAAGGTTTGAGTTACGCCTAGGGTAAGGGTCTATTAACCAGAAAGCCCTGAGTTCCAAGAACACAGCAGCTGCGAAGGACTAGCCAAGAAGAGCGCAAAAGTAGCACAACATGCCTGCCTCCACAGCTTTTTCCTTGGGGACATGCCTAATTCCTGGCTGATTTGCCTTTCTCGTCTTAGGGTTGGGGTTCGGCCTAGGGCTAGGATTTTTAAAATCAGGAAGCCCTGAGTTCCAGGCACACTGGAGCTGTGAAAGGCATCCAAAAGGGAGTGCAAAAGTGCCACAACATGGCTGCTTTCACGGCTTTTTCCTTGGCAAGACGCCTAACACCAGGCTGATTTACCTTCCCAGGGTTACTGTTGGGCTTAGGCCTAGGGCTAGGATTTTTAAAACTAGGAAGCCCTTAGCTCCAGGCACACTGCAGCTGTTCAAGGCATCCCAAGGGGAGTACAAAAGTGCAACAACATGGCAGCTTTCACAGCTTTTTCCTTGGCACCATCCCTATACCTAGGCTGATTTATCTGCCTAGGGTTAGGGTTAGGGTTCAGCCTAGGGCTTGGATTTCTTTAACCAGGAAGCCCTGAGTTCCAGGCTTACTTCATCTGCCAAAGGCATCCCAAAGGGAGTGCAGAAGTGCCACAACATGGCTGCTTTCACGGCTTTTCCCTTAGGAAGAAGCCTAATACCCGGCTGATTTACCTTCCTAGGGTTACTGTTAGGCTTAGGCCTAGGACTTTTAAAACCAGGAAGCCCTGGGCTCCAGGCACACTGCAGCTGCGAAAGGCATCCCAAGGGGAGTGCAAAAGTGACGCAACTTGGCTGCCACCACTGATATTTCCATGAGACCATCCCGAACCATAGGCTGATTTTCCTTCCTAGGGTTAAGGTTTGAGTTACGCCTAGGGTAAGGGTCTATTAACCAGAAAGCCCTGAGTTCCAAGAACACAGCAGCTGCGAAGGACTAGCCAAGAAGAGCGCAAAAGTAGCACAACATGCCTGCCTCCACAGCTTTTTCCTTGGGGACATGCCTAATTCCTGGCTGATTTGCCTTTCTCGTCTTAGGGTTGGGGTTCGGCCTAGGGCTAGGATTTTTAAAATCAGGAAGCCCTGAGTTCCAGGCACACTGCAGCTGTGAAAGGCATCCAAAAGGGAGTGCAAAAGTGCCACAACATGGCTGCTTTCACGGCTTTTTCCTTGGCAAGACGCCTAACACCAGGCTGATTTACCTTCCCAGGGTTACTGTTAGGCTTAGGCCTAGGGCTAGGATTTTTAAAACTAGGAAGCCCTTAGCTCCAGGCACACTGCAGCTGTTCAAGGCATCCCAAGGGGAGTACAAAAGTGCAACAACATGGCAGCTTTCACAGCTTTTTCCTTGGCACCATCCCTATACCTAGGCTGATTTATCTGCCTAGGGTTAGGGTTAGGGTTCAGCCTAGGGCTTGGATTTCTTTAACCAGGAAGCCCTGAGTTCCAGGCTTACTTCATCTGCCAAAGGCATCCCAAAGGGAGTGCAGAAGTGCCACAACATGGCTGCTTTCACGGCTTTTTCCTTGGCAAGAACCCTAATACCCGGCTGATTTACCTTCCTAGGGTTACTGTTAGGCTTAGGCCTAGGACTTTTAAAACCAGGAAGCCCTGGGCTCCAGGCACACTGCAGCTGCGAAAGGCATCCCAAGGGGAGCGCAAAAGTGACGCAACTTGGCTGCCACCACTGATATTTCCATGAGACCATCCCGAACCATAGGCTGATTTTCCTTCCTAGGGTTAAGGTTTGAGTTACGCCTAGGGTAAGGGTCTATTAACCAGAAAGCCCTGAGTTCCAAGAACACAGCAGCTGCGAAGGACTAGCCAAGAAGAGCGCAAAAGTAGCACAACATGCCTGCCTCCACAGCTTTTTCCTTGGGGACATGCCTAATTCCTGGCTGATTTGCCTTTCTCGTCTTAGGGTTGGGGTTCGGCCTAGGGCTAGGATTTTTAAAAGCAGGAAGCCCTGAGTTCCAGGCACACTGGAGCTGTGAAAGGCATCCAAAAGGGAGTGCAAAAGTGCCACAACATGGCTGTTTCACGGCTTTTTCCTTGGCAAGACGCCTAACACCAGGCTGATTTACCTTCCCAGGGTTACTGTTAGGCTTAGGCCTAGGTCTAGGATTTTTAAAACTAGGAAGCCCTTAGCTCCAGGCACACTGCAGCTGTTCAAGGCATCCCAAGGGGAGTACAAAAGTGCAACAACATGGCAGCTTTCACAGCTTTTTCCTTGGCACCATCCCTATACCTAGGCTGATTTATCTGCCTAGGGTTAGGGTTAGGGTTCAGCCTAGGGCTTGGATTTCTTTAACCAGGAAGCCCTGAGTTCCAGGCTTACTTCATCTGCCAAAGGCATCCCAAAGGGAGTGCAGAAGTGCCACAACATGGCTGCTTTCACGGCTTTTCCCTTAGGAAGAAGCCTAATACCCGGCTGATTTACCTTCCTAGGGTTACTGTTAGGCTTAGGCCTAGGACTTTTAAAACCAGGAAGCCCTGGGCTCCAGGCACACTGCAGCTGCGAAAGGCATCCCAAGGGGAGCGCAAAAGTGACGCAACTTGGCTGCCACCACTGATATTTCCATGAGACCATCCCGAACCATAGGCTGATTTTCCTTCCTAGGGTTAAGGTTTGAGTTACGCCTAGGGTAAGGGCTCTATTAACCAGAAAGCCCTGAGTTCCAAGAACACAGCAGCTGCGAAGGACTAGCCAAGAAGAGCGCAAAAGTAGCACAACATGCCTGCCTCCACAGCTTTTTCCTTGGGGACATGCCTAATTCCTGGCTGATTTGCCTTTCTCGTCTTAGGGTTGGGGTTCGGCCTAGGGCTAGGATTTTTAAAAGCAGGAAGCCCTGAGTTCCAGGCACACTGGAGCTGTGAAAGGCATCCAAAAGGGAGTGCAAAAGTGCCACAACATGGCTGCTTTCACGGCTTTTTCCTTGGCAAGACGCCTAACACCAGGCTGATTTACCTTCCCAGGGTTACTGTTAGGCTTAGGCCTAGGGCTAGGATTTTTAAAACTAGGAAGCCCTTAGCTCCAGGCACACTGCAGCTGTTCAAGGCATCCCAAGGGGAGTACAAAAGTGCAACAACATGGCAGCTTTCACAGCTTTTTCCTTGGCACCATCCCTATACCTAGGCTGATTTATCTGCCTAGGGTTAGGGTTAGGGTTCAGCCTAGGGCTTGGATTTCTTTAACCAGGAAGCCCTGAGTTCCAGGCTTACTTCATCTGCCAAAGGCATCCCAAAGGGAGTGCAGAAGTGCCACAACATGGCTGCTTTCACGGCTTTTCCCTTAGGAAGAAGCCTAATACCCGGCTGATTTACCTTCCTAGGGTTACTGTTAGGCTTAGGCCTAGGACTTTTAAAACCAGGAAGCCCTGGGCTCCAGGCACACTGCAGCTGCGAAAGGCAGGCATCCCATAGGGGAGCGCAAAAGTGACGCAACTTGGCTGCCACCACTGATATTTCCATGAGACCATCCCGAACCATAGGCTGATTTTCCTTCCTAGGGTTAAGGTTTGAGTTACGCCTAGGGTAAGGGTCTATTAACCAGAAAGCCCTGAGTTCCAAGAACACAGCAGCTGCGAAGGACTAGCCAAGAAGAGCGCAAAAGTAGCACAACATGCCTGCCTCCACAGCTTTTTCCTTGGGGACATGCCTAATTCCTGGCTGATTTGCCTTTCTCGTCTTAGGGTTGGGGTTCGGCCTAGGGCTAGGATTTTTAAAAGCAGGAAGCCCTGAGTTCCAGGCACACTGGAGCTGTGAAAGGCATCCAAAAGGGAGTGCAAAAGTGCCACAACATGGCTGCTTTCACGGCTTTTTCCTTGGCAAGAAGCCTAACACCAGGCTGATTTACCTTCCCAGGGTTACTGTTAGGCTTAGGCCTAGGTCTAGGATTTTTAAAACTAGGAAGCCCTGGGCTCCAGGCACACTGCAGCTGTTCAAGGCATCCCAAGGGGAGTACAAAAGTGCAACAACATGGCAGCTTTCACAGCTTTTTCCTTGGCACCATCCCTATACCTAGGCTGATTTATCTGCCTAGGGTTAGGGTTAGGGTTCAGCCTAGGGCTTGGATTTCTTTAACCAGGAAGCCCTGAGTTCCAGGCTTACTTCATCTGCCAAAGGCATCCCAAAGGGAGTGCAGAAGTGCCACAACATGGCTGCTTTCACGGCTTTTCCCTTAGGAAGAAGCCTAATACCCGGCTGATTTACCTTCCTAGGGTTACTGTTAGGCTTAGGCCTAGGACTTTTAAAACCAGGAAGCCCTGGGCTCCAGGCACACTGCAGCTGCGAAAGGCAGGCATCCCAAGGGGAGCGCAAAAGTGACGCAACTTGGCTGCCACCACTGATATTTCCATGAGACCATCCCGAACCATAGGCTGATTTTCCTTCCTAGGGTTAAGGTTTGAGTTACGCCTAGGGTAAGGGCTCTATTAACCAGAAAGCCCTGAGTTCCAAGAACACAGCAGCTGCGAAGGACTAGCCAAGAAGAGCGCAAAAGTACCACAACATGCCTGCCTCCACAGCTTTTTCCTTGGGGACATGCCTAATTCCTGGCTGATTTGCCTTTCTCGTCTTAGGGTTGGGGTTCGGCCTAGGGCTAGGATTTTTAAAAGCAGGAAGCCCTGAGTTCCAGGCACACTGGAGCTGTGAAAGGCATCCAAAAGGGAGTGCAAAAGTGCCACAACATGGCTGTTTCACGGCTTTTTCCTTGGCAAGACGTCTAACACCAGGCTGATTTTCCTTCCCAGGGTTACTGTTAGGCTTAGGTCTAGGGCTAGGATTTTTAAAACTAGGAAGCCCTTAGCTCCAGGCACACTGCAGCTGTTCAAGGCATCCCAAGGGGAGTACAAAAGTGCAACAACATGGCAGCTTTCACAGCTTTTTCCTTGGCACCATCCCTATACCTAGGCTGATTTATCTGCCTAGGGTTAGGGTTAGGGTTCAGCCTAGGGCTTGGATTTCTTTAACCAGGAAGCCCTGAGTTCCAGGCTTACTTCATCTGCCAAAGGCATCCCAAAGGGAGTGCAGAAGTGCCACAACATGGCTGCTTTCACGGCTTTTCCCTTAGGAAGAACCCTAATACCCGGCTGATTTACCTTCCTAGGGTTACTGTTAGGCTTAGGCCTAGGACTTTTAAAACCAGGAAGCCCTGGGCTCCAGGCACACTGCAGCTGCGAAAGGCAGGCATCCCAAGGGGAGCGCAAAAGTGACGCAACTTGGCTGCCACCACTGATATTTCCATGAGACCATCCCGAACCATAGGCTGATTTTCCTTCCTAGGGTTAAGGTTTGAGTTACGCCTAGGGTAAGGGTCTATTAACCAGAAAGCCCTGAGTTCCAAGAACACAGCAGCTGCGAAGGACTACCCAAGAAGAGCGCAAAAGTAGCACAACATGCCTGCCTCCACAGCTTTTTCCTTGGGGACATGCCTAATTCCTGGCTGATTTGCCTTTCTCGTCTTAGGGTTGGGGTTCGGCCTAGGGCTAGGATTTTTAAAAGCAGGAAGCCCTGAGTTCCAGGCACACTGGAGCTGTGAAAGGCATCCAAAAGGGAGTGCAAAAGTGCCACAACATGGCTGTTTCACGGCTTTTTCCTTGGCAAGACGCCTAACACCAGGCTGATTTTCCTTCCCAGGGTTACTGTTAGGCTTAGGTCTAGGGCTAGGATTTTTAAAACTAGGAAGCCCTTAGCTCCAGGCACACTGCAGCTGTTCAAGGCATCCCAAGGGGAGTACAAAAGTGCAACAACATGGCAGCTTTCACAGCTTTTTCCTTGGCACCATCCCTATACCTAGGCTGATTTATCTGCCTAGGGTTAGGGTTAGGCTTCAGCCTAGGGCTTGGATTTCTTTAACCAGGAAGCCCTGAGTTCCAGGCTTACTTCATCTGCCAAAGGCATCCCAAAGGGAGTGCAGAAGTGCCACAACATGGCTGCTTTCACGGCTTTTCCCTTAGGAAGAACCCTAATACCCGGCTGATTTACCTTCCTAGGGTTACTGTTACGCTTAGGCCTAGGACTTTTAAAACCAGGAAGCCCTGGGCTCCAGGCACACTGCAGCTGCGAAAGGCAGGCATCCCAAGGGGAGCGCAAAAGTGACGCAACTTGGCTGCCACCACTGATATTTCCATGAGACCATCCCGAACCATAGGCTGATTTTCCTTCCTAGGGTTAAGGTTTGAGTTACGCCTAGGGTAAGGGTCTATTAACCAGAAAGCCCTGAGTTCCAAGAACACAGCAGCTGCGAAGGACTACCCAAGAAGAGCGCAAAAGTAGCACAACATGCCTGCCTCCACAGCTTTTTCCTTGGGGACATGCCTAATTCCTGGCTGATTTGCCTTTCTCGTCTTAGGGTTGGGGTTCGGCCTAGGGCTAGGATTTATAAAATCAGGAAGCCCTGAGTTCCAGGCACACTGCAGCTACCAAAGGCATCCCAAAGGGAGTGCAGAAGTGCCACAACATGGCTGCTTTCACGGCTTTTCCCTTAGGAAGAAGCCTAATACCCGGCTGATTTACCTTCCTAGGGTTACTGTTAGGCTTAGGCCTAGGACTTTTAAAACCAGGAAGCCCTGGGCTCCAGGCACACTGCAGCTGCGAAAGGCATCCCAAGGGGAGCGCAAAAATGACGCAACTTGGCTGCCACCACTGATATTTCCATGAGACCATCCCGAACCATAGGCTGATTTTCCTTCCTAGGGTTAAGGTTTGAGTTACGCCTAGGGTAAGGGTCTATTAACCAGAAAGCCCTGAGTTCCAAGAACACAGCAGCTGCGAAGGACTAGCCAAGAAGAGCGCAAAAGTAGCACAACATGCCTGCCTCCACAGCTTTTTCCTTGGGGACATGCCTAATTCCTGGCTGATTTGCCTTTCTCGTCTTAGGGTTGGGGTTCGGCCTAGGGCTAGGATTTTTAAAATCAGGAAGCCCTGAGTTCCAGGCACACTGCAGCTGTGAAAGGCATCCAAAAGGGAGTGCAAAAGTGCCACAACATGGCTGCTTTCACGGCTTTTTCCTTGGCAAGACGCCTAACACCAGGCTGATTTACCTTCCCAGGGTTACTGTTGGGCTTAGGCCTAGGGCTAGGATTTTTAAAACTAGGAAGCCCTTAGCTCCAGGCACACTGCAGCTGTTCAAGGCATCCCAAGGGGAGTACAAAAGTGCAACAACATGGCAGCTTTCACAGCTTTTTCCTTGGCACCATCCCTATACCTAGGCTGATTTATCTGCCTAGGGTTAGGGTTAGGGTTCAGCCTAGGGCTTGGATTTCTTTAACCAGGAAGCCCTGAGTTCCAGGCTTACTTCATCTGCCAAAGGCATCCCAAAGGGAGTGCAGAAGTGCCACAACATGGCTGCTTTCACGGCTTTTCCCTTAGGAAGAAGCCTAATACCCGGCTGATTTACCTTCCTAGGGTTACTGTTAGGCTTAGGCCTAGGACTTTTAAAACCAGGAAGCCCTGGGCTCCAGGCACACTGCAGCTGCGAAAGGCATCCCAAGGGGAGTGCAAAAGTGACGCAACTTGGCTGCCACCACTGATATTTCCATGAGACCATCCCGAACCATAGGCTGATTTTCCTTCCTAGGGTTAAGGTTTGAGTTACGCCTAGGGTAAGGGTCTATTAACCAGAAAGCCCTGAGTTCCAAGAACACAGCAGCTGCGAAGGACTAGCCAAGAAGAGCGCAAAAGTAGCACAACATGCCTGCCTCCACAGCTTTTTCCTTGGGGACATGCCTAATTCCTGGCTGATTTGCCTTTCTCGTCTTAGGGTTGGGGTTCGGCCTAGGGCTAGGATTTTTAAAATCAGGAAGCCCTGAGTTCCAGGCACACTGCAGCTGTGAAAGGCATCCAAAAGGGAGTGCAAAAGTGCCACAACATGGCTGCTTTCACGGCTTTTTCCTTGGCAAGACGCCTAACACCAGGCTGATTTACCTTCCCAGGGTTACTGTTAGGCTTAGGCCTAGGGCTAGGATTTTTAAAACTAGGAAGCCCTTAGCTCCAGGCACACTGCAGCTGTTCAAGGCATCCCAAGGGGAGTACAAAAGTGCAACAACATGGCAGCTTTCACAGCTTTTTCCTTGGCACCATCCCTATACCTAGGCTGATTTATCTGCCTAGGGTTAGGGTTAGGGTTCAGCCTAGGGCTTGGATTTCTTTAACCAGGAAGCCCTGAGTTCCAGGCTTACTTCATCTGCCAAAGGCATCCCAAAGGGAGTGCAGAAGTGCCACAACATGGCTGCTTTCACGGCTTTTTCCTTGGCAAGAACCCTAATACCCGGCTGATTTACCTTCCTAGGGTTACTGTTAGGCTTAGGCCTAGGACTTTTAAAACCAGGAAGCCCTGGGCTCCAGGCACACTGCAGCTGCGAAAGGCATCCCAAGGGGAGCGCAAAAGTGACGCAACTTGGCTGCCACCACTGATATTTCCATGAGACCATCCCGAACCATAGGCTGATTTTCCTTCCTAGGGTTAAGGTTTGAGTTACGCCTAGGGTAAGGGTCTATTAACCAGAAAGCCCTGAGTTCCAAGAACACAGCAGCTGCGAAGGACTAGCCAAGAAGAGCGCAAAAGTAGCACAACATGCCTGCCTCCACAGCTTTTTCCTTGGGGACATGCCTAATTCCTGGCTGATTTGCCTTTCTCGTCTTAGGGTTGGGGTTCGGCCTAGGGCTAGGATTTTTAAAAGCAGGAAGCCCTGAGTTCCAGGCACACTGGAGCTGTGAAAGGCATCCAAAAGGGAGTGCAAAAGTGCCACAACATGGCTGCTTTCACGGCTTTTTCCTTGGCAAGAAGCCTAACACCAGGCTGATTTACCTTCCCAGGGTTACTGTTAGGCTTAGGCCTAGGTCTAGGATTTTTAAAACTAGGAAGCCCTTAGCTCCAGGCACACTGCAGCTGTTCAAGGCATCCCAAGGGGAGTACAAAAGTGCAACAACATGGCAGCTTTCACAGCTTTTTCCTTGGCACCATCCCTATACCTAGGCTGATTTATCTGCCTAGGGTTAGGGTTAGGGTTCAGCCTAGGGCTCGGATTTCTTTAACCAGGAAGCCCTGAGTTCCAGGCTTACTTCATCTGCCAAAGGCATCCCAAAGGGAGTGCAGAAGTGCCACAACATGGCTGCTTTCACGGCTTTTCCCTTAGGAAGAAGCCTAATACCTGGCTGATTTACCTTCCTAGGGTTACTGTTAGGCTTAGGCCTAGGACTTTTAAAACCAGGAAGCCCTGGGCTCCAGGCACACTGCAGCTGCGAAAGGCATCCCAAGGGGAGCGCAAAAGTGACGCAACTTGGCTGCCACCACTGATATTTCCATGAGACCATCCCGAACCATAGGCTGATTTTCCTTCCTAGGGTTAAGGTTTGAGTTACGCCTAGGGTAAGGGCTCTATTAACCAGAAAGCCCTGAGTTCCAAGAACACAGCAGCTGCGAAGGACTAGCCAAGAAGAGCGCAAAAGTAGCACAACATGCCTGCCTCCACAGCTTTTTCCTTGGGGACATGCCTAATTCCTGGCTGATTTGCCTTTCTCGTCTTAGGGTTGGGGTTCGGCCTAGGGCTAGGATTTTTAAAAGCAGGAAGCCCTGAGTTCCAGGCACACTGGAGCTGTGAAAGGCATCCAAAAGGGAGTGCAAAAGTGCCACAACATGGCTGCTTTCACGGCTTTTTCCTTGGCAAGACGCCTAACACCAGGCTGATTTACCTTCCCAGGGTTACTGTTAGGCTTAGGCCTAGGGCTAGGATTTTTAAAACTAGGAAGCCCTTAGCTCCAGGCACACTGCAGCTGTTCAAGGCATCCCAAGGGGAGTACAAAAGTGCAACAACATGGCAGCTTTCACAGCTTTTTCCTTGGCACCATCCCTATACCTAGGCTGATTTATCTGCCTAGGGTTAGGGTTAGGGTTCAGCCTAGGGCTTGGATTTCTTTAACCAGGAAGCCCTGAGTTCCAGGCTTACTTCATCTGCCAAAGGCATCCCAAAGGGAGTGCAGAAGTGCCACAACATGGCTGCTTTCACGGCTTTTCCCTTAGGAAGAACCCTAATACCCGGCTGATTTACCTTCCTAGGGTTACTGTTAGGCTTAGGCCTAGGACTTTTAAAACCAGGAAGCCCTGGGCTCCAGGCACACTGCAGCTGCGAAAGGCAGGCATCCCAAGGGGAGCGCAAAAGTGACGCAACTTGGCTGCCACCACTGATATTTCCATGAGACCATCCCGAACCATAGGCTGATTTTCCTTCCTAGGGTTAAGGTTTGAGTTACGCCTAGGGTAAGGGTCTATTAACCAGAAAGCCCTGAGTTCCAAGAACACAGCAGCTGCGAAGGACTAGCCAAGAAGAGCGCAAAAGTAGCACAACATGCCTGCCTCCACAGCTTTTTCCTTGGGGACATGCCTAATTCCTGGCTGATTTGCCTTTCTCGTCTTAGGGTTGGGGTTCGGCCTAGGGCTAGGATTTTTAAAAGCAGGAAGCCCTGAGTTCCAGGCACACTGGAGCTGTGAAAGGCATCCAAAAGGGAGTGCAAAAGTGCCACAACATGGCTGCTTTCACGGCTTTTTCCTTGGCAAGACGCCTAACACCAGGCTGATTTACCTTCCCAGGGTTACTGTTAGGCTTAGGCCTAGGGCTAGGATTTTTAAAACTAGGAAGCCCTTAGCTCCAGGCACACTGCAGCTGTTCAAGGCATCCCAAGGGGAGTACAAAAGTGCAACAACATGGCAGCTTTCACAGCTTTTTCCTTGGCACCATCCCTATACCTAGGCTGATTTATCTGCCTAGGGTTAGGGTTAGGGTTCAGCCTAGGGCTTGGATTTCTTTAACCAGGAAGCCCTGAGTTCCAGGCTTACTTCATCTGCCAAAGGCATCCCAAAGGGAGTGCAGAAGTGCCACAACATGGCTGCTTTCACGGCTTTTCCCTTAGGAAGAAGCCTAATACCCGGCTGATTTACCTTCCTAGGGTTACTGTTAGGCTTAGGCCTAGGACTTTTAAAACCAGGAAGCCCTGGGCTCCAGGCACACTGCAGCTGCGAAAGGCAGGCATCCCATAGGGGAGCGCAAAAGTGACGCAACTTGGCTGCCACCACTGATATTTCCATGAGACCATCCCGAACCATAGGCTGATTTTCCTTCCTAGGGTTAAGGTTTGAGTTACGCCTAGGGTAAGGGTCTATTAACCAGAAAGCCCTGAGTTCCAAGAACACAGCAGCTGCGAAGGACTAGCCAAGAAGAGCGCAAAAGTAGCACAACATGCCTGCCTCCACAGCTTTTTCCTTGGGGACATGCCTAATTCCTGGCTGATTTGCCTTTCTCGTCTTAGGGTTGGGGTTCGGCCTAGGGCTAGGATTTTTAAAAGCAGGAAGCCCTGAGTTCCAGGCACACTGGAGCTGTGAAAGGCATCCAAAAGGGAGTGCAAAAGTGCCACAACATGGCTGCTTTCACGGCTTTTTCCTTGGCAAGAAGCCTAACACCAGGCTGATTTACCTTCCCAGGGTTACTGTTAGGCTTAGGCCTAGGTCTAGGATTTTTAAAACTAGGAAGCCCTGGGCTCCAGGCACACTGCAGCTGTTCAAGGCATCCCAAGGGGAGTACAAAAGTGCAACAACATGGCAGCTTTCACAGCTTTTTCCTTGGCACCATCCCTATACCTAGGCTGATTTATCTGCCTAGGGTTAGGGTTAGGGTTCAGCCTAGGGCTTGGATTTCTTTAACCAGGAAGCCCTGAGTTCCAGGCTTACTTCATCTGCCAAAGGCATCCCAAAGGGAGTGCAGAAGTGCCACAACATGGCTGCTTTCACGGCTTTTCCCTTAGGAAGAACCCTAATACCCGGCTGATTTACCTTCCTAGGGTTACTGTTAGGCTTAGGCCTAGGACTTTTAAAACCAGGAAGCCCTGGGCTCCAGGCACACTGCAGCTGCGAAAGGCAGGCATCCCAAGGGGAGCGCAAAAGTGACGCAACTTGGCTGCCACCACTGATATTTCCATGAGACCATCCCGAACCATAGGCTGATTTTCCTTCCTAGGGTTAAGGTTTGAGTTACGCCTAGGGTAAGGGTCTATTAACCAGAAAGCCCTGAGTTCCAAGAACACAGCAGCTGCGAAGGACTAGCCAAGAAGAGCGCAAAAGTACCACAACATGCCTGCCTCCACAGCTTTTTCCTTGGGGACATGCCTAATTCCTGGCTGATTTGCCTTTCTCGTCTTAGGGTTGGGGTTCGGCCTAGGGCTAGGATTTTTAAAAGCAGGAAGCCCTGAGTTCCAGGCACACTGGAGCTGTGAAAGGCATCCAAAAGGGAGTGCAAAAGTGCCACAACATGGCTGCTTTCACGGCTTTTTCCTTGGCAAGACGCCTAACACCAGGCTGATTTACCTTCCCAGGGTTACTGTTAGGCTTAGGCCTAGGGCTAGGATTTTTAAAACTAGGAAGCCCTTAGCTCCAGGCACACTGCAGCTGTTCAAGGCATCCCAAGGGGAGTACAAAAGTGCAACAACATGGCAGCTTTCACAGCTTTTTCCTTGGCACCATCCCTATACCTAGGCTGATTTATCTGCCTAGGGTTAGGGTTAGGCTTCAGCCTAGGGCTTGGATTTCTTTAACCAGGAAGCCCTGAGTTCCAGGCTTACTTCATCTGCCAAAGGCATCCCAAAGGGAGTGCAGAAGTGCCACAACATGGCTGCTTTCACGGCTTTTCCCTTAGGAAGAACCCTAATACCCGGCTGATTTACCTTCCTAGGGTTACTGTTAGGCTTAGGCCTAGGACTTTTAAAACCAGGAAGCCCTGGGCTCCAGGCACACTGCAGCTGCGAAAGGCATCCCAAGGGGAGCACAAAAGTGACGCAACTTGGCTGCCACCACTGATATTTCCATGAGACCATCCCGAACCATAGGCTGATTTTCCTTCCTAGGGTTAAGGTTTGAGTTACGCCTAGGGTAAGGGTCTATTAACCAGAAAGCCCTGAGTTCCAAGAACACAGCAGCTGCGAAGGACTAGCCAAGAAGAGCGCAAAAGTACCACAACATGCCTGCCTCCACAGCTTTTTCCTTGGGGACATGCCAAATTCCTGGCTGATTTGCCTTTCTCGTCTTAGGGTTGGGGTTCGGCCTAGGGCTAGGATTTTTAAAATCAGGAAGCCCTGAGTTCCAGGCACACTGCAGCTACCAAAGGCATCCCAAAGGGAGTGCAGAAGTGCCACAACATGGCTGCTTTCACGGCTTTTCCCTTAGGAAGAACCCTAATACCCGGCTGATTTACCTTCCTAGGGTTACTGTTAGGCTTAGGCCTAGGACTTTTAAAACCAGGAAGCCCTGGGCTCCAGGCACACTGCAGCTGCGAAAGGCATCCCAAGGGGAGCGCAAAAATGACGCAACTTGGCTGCCACCACTGATATTTCCATGAGACCATCCCGAACCATAGGCTGATTTTCCTTCCTAGGGTTAAGGTTTGAGTTACGCCTAGGGTAAGGGTCTATTAACCAGAAAGCCCTGAGTTCCAAGAACACAGCAGCTGCGAAGGACTAGCCAAGAAGAGCGCAAAAGTACCACAACATGCCTGCCTCCACAGCTTTTTCCTTGGGGACATGCCTAATTCCTGGCTGATTTGCCTTTCTCGTCTTAGGGTTGGGGTTCGGCCTAGGGCTAGGATTTTTAAAATCAGGAAGCCCTGAGTTCCAGGCACACTGGAGCTGTGAAAGGCATCCAAAAGGGAGTGCAAAAGTGCCACAACATGGCTGCTTTCACGGCTTTTTCCTTGGCAAGACGCCTAACACCAGGCTGATTTACCTTCCCAGGGTTACTGTTAGGCTTAGGCCTAGGGCTAGGATTTTTAAAACTAGGAAGCCCTTAGCTCCAGGCACACTGCAGCTGTTCAAGGCATCCCAAGGGGAGTACAAAAGTGCAACAACATGGCAGCTTTCACAGCTTTTTCCTTGGCACCATCCCTATACCTAGGCTGATTTATCTGCCTAGGGTTAGGGTTAGGGTTCAGCCTAGGGCTTGGATTTCTTTAACCAGGAAGCCCTGAGTTCCAGGCTTACTTCATCTGCCAAAGGCATCCCAAAGGGAGTGCAGAAGTGCCACAACATGGCTGCTTTCACGGCTTTTCCCTTAGGAAGAACCCTAATACCCGGCTGATTTACCTTCCTAGGGTTACTGTTAGGCTTAGGCCTAGGACTTTTAAAACCAGGAAGCCCTGGGCTCCAGGCACACTGCAGCTGCGAAAGGCAGGCATCCCAAGGGGAGCGCAAAAGTGACGCAACTTGGCTGCCACCACTGATATTTCCATGAGACCATCCCGAACCATAGGCTGATTTTCCTTCCTAGGGTTAAGGTTTGAGTTACGCCTAGGGTAAGGGTCTATTAACCAGAAAGCCCTGAGTTCCAAGAACACAGCAGCTGCGAAGGACTACCCAAGAAGAGCGCAAAAGTACCACAACATGCCTGCCTCCACAGCTTTTTCCTTGGGGACATGCCTAATACCTGGCTGATTTGCCTTTCTCGTCTTAGGGTTGGGGTTCGGCCTAGGGCTAGGATTTTTAAAAGCAGGAAGCCCTGAGTTCCAGGCACACTGCAGCTGTGAAAGGCATCCAAAAGGGAGTGCAAAAGTGCCACAACATGGCTGTTTCACGGCTTTTTCCTTGGCAAGACGCCTAACACCAGGCTGATTTACCTTCCCAGGGTTACTGTTAGGCTTAGGCCTAGGTCTAGGATTTTTAAAACTAGGAAGCCCTTAGCTCCAGGCACACTGCAGCTGTTCAAGGCATCCCAAGGGGAGTACAAAAGTGCAACAACATGGCAGCTTTCACAGCTTTTTCCTTGGCACCATCCCTATACCTAGGCTGATTTATCTGCCTAGGGTTAGGGTTAGGGTTCAGCCTAGGGCTTGGATTTCTTTAACCAGGAAGCCCTGAGTTCCAGGCTTACTTCATCTGCCAAAGGCATCCCAAAGGGAGTGCAGAAGTGCCACAACATGGCTGCTTTCACGGCTTTTCCCTTAGGAAGAACCCTAATACCCGGCTGATTTACCTTCCTAGGGTTACTGTTAGGCTTAGGCCTAGGACTTTTAAAACCAGGAAGCCCTGGGCTCCAGGCACACTGCAGCTGCGAAAGGCATCCCAAGGGGAGCGCAAAAGTGACGCAACTTGGCTGCCACCACTGATATTTCCATGAGACCATCCCGAACCATAGGCTGATTTTCCTTCCTAGGGTTAAGGTTTGAGTTACGCCTAGGGTAAGGGTCTATTAACCAGAAAGCCCTGAGTTCCAAGAACACAGCAGCTGCGAAGGACTAGCCAAGAAGAGCGCAAAAGTAGCACAACATGCCTGCCTCCACAGCTTTTTCCTTGGGGACATGCCTAATTCCTGGCTGATTTGCCTTTCTCGTCTTAGGGTTGGGGTTCGGCCTAGGGCTAGGATTTTTAAAATCAGGAAGCCCTGAGTTCCAGGCACACTGCAGCTACCAAAGGCATCCAAAAGGGAGTGCAAAAGTGCCACAACATGGCTGCTTTCACGGCTTTTTCCTTGGCAAGAAGCCTAACACCAGGCTGATTTACCTTCCCAGGGTTACTGTTAGGCTTAGGCCTAGGTCTAGGATTTTTAAAACTAGGAAGCCCTTAGCTCCAGGCACACTGCAGCTGTTCAAGGCATCCCAAGGGGAGTACAAAAGTGCAACAACATGGCAGCTTTCACAGCTTTTTCCTTGGCACCATCCCTATACCTAGGCTGATTTATCTGCCTAGGGTTAGGGTTAGGGTTCAGCCTAGGGCTTGGATTTCTTTAACCAGGAAGCCCTGAGTTCCAGGCTTACTTCATCTGCCAAAGGCATCCCAAAGGGAGTGCAGAAGTGCCACAACATGGCTGCTTTCACGGCTTTTCCCTTAGGAAGAAGCCTAATACCCGGCTGATTTACCTTCCTAGGGTTACTGTTAGGCTTAGGCCTAGGACTTTTAAAACCAGGAAGCCCTGGGCTCCAGGCACACTGCAGCTGCGAAAGGCATCCCAAGGGGAGCGCAAAAGTGACGCAACTTGGCTGCCACCACTGATATTTCCATGAGACCATCCCGAACCATAGGCTGATTTTCCTTCCTAGGGTTAAGGTTTGAGTTACGCCTAGGGTAAGGGCTCTATTAACCAGAAAGCCCTGAGTTCCAAGAACACAGCAGCTGCGAAGGACTAGCCAAGAAGAGCGCAAAAGTAGCACAACATGCCTGCCTCCACAGCTTTTTCCTTGGGGACATGCCTAATTCCTGGCTGATTTGCCTTTCTCGTCTTAGGGTTGGGGTTCGGCCTAGGGCTAGGATTTTTAAAAGCAGGAAGCCCTGAGTTCCAGGCACACTGCAGCTGTGAAAGGCATCCAAAAGGGAGTGCAAAAGTGCCACAACATGGCTGTTTCACGGCTTTTTCCTTGGCAAGACGCCTAACAACAGGCTGATTTTCCTTCCCAGGGTTACTGTTAGGCTTAGGTCTAGGGCTAGGATTTTTAAAACTAGGAAGCCCTGGGCTCCAGGCACACTGCAGCTGTTCAAGGCATCCCAAGGGGAGTACAAAAGTGCAACAACATGGCAGCTTTCACAGCTTTTTCCTTGGCACCATCCCTATACCTAGGCTGATTTATCTGCCTAGGGTTAGGGTTAGGGTTCAGCCTAGGGCTTGGATTTCTTTAACCAGGAAGCCCTGAGTTCCAGGCTTACTTCATCTGCCAAAGGCATCCCAAAGGGAGTGCAGAAGTGCCACAACATGGCTGCTTTCACGGCTTTTCCCTTAGGAAGAACCCTAATACCCGGCTGATTTACCTTCCTAGGGTTACTGTTAGGCTTAGGCCTAGGACTTTTAAAACCAGGAAGCCCTGGGCTCCAGGCACACTGCAGCTGCGAAAGGCATCCCAAGGGGAGCGCAAAAGTGACGCAACTTGGCTGCCACCACTGATATTTCCATGAGACCATCCCGAACCATAGGCTGATTTTCCTTCCTAGGGTTAAGGTTTGAGTTACGCCTAGGGTAAGGGTCTATTAACCAGAAAGCCCTGAGTTCCAAGAACACAGCAGCTGCGAAGGACTAGCCAAGAAGAGCGCAAAAGTACCACAACATGCCTGCCTCCACAGCTTTTTCCTTGGGGACATGCCTAATTCCTGGCTGATTTGCCTTTCTCGTCTTAGGGTTGGGGTTCGGCCTAGGGCTAGGATTTTTAAAAGCAGGAAGCCCTGAGTTCCAGGCACACTGGAGCTGTGAAAGGCATCCAAAAGGGAGTGCAAAAGTGCCACAACATGGCTGCTTTCACGGCTTTTTCCTTGGCAAGAAGCCTAACACCAGGCTGATTTACCTTCCCAGGGTTACTGTTAGGCTTAGGCCTAGGTCTAGGATTTTTAAAACTAGGAAGCCCTTAGCTCCAGGCACACTGCAGCTGTTCAAGGCATCCCAAGGGGAGTACAAAAGTGCAACAACATGGCAGCTTTCACAGCTTTTTCCTTGGCACCATCCCTATACCTAGGCTGATTTATCTGCCTAGGGTTAGGGTTAGGGTTCAGCCTAGGGCTTGGATTTCTTTAACCAGGAAGCCCTGAGTTCCAGGCTTACTTCATCTGCCAAAGGCATCCCAAAGGGAGTGCAGAAGTGCCACAACATGGCTGCTTTCACGGCTTTTCTCTTAGGAAGAAGCCTAATACCCGGCTGATTTACCTTCCTAGGGTTACTGTTAGGCTTAGGCCTAGGACTTTTAAAACCAGGAAGCCCTGGGCTCCAGGCACACTGCAGCTGCGAAAGGCATCCCAAGGGGAGCGCAAAAGTGACGCAACTTGGCTGCCACCACTGATATTTCCATGAGACCATCCCGAACCATAGGCTGATTTTCCTTCCTAGGGTTAAGGTTTGAGTTACGCCTAGGGTAAGGGCTCTATTAACCAGAAAGCCCTGAGTTCCAAGAACACAGCAGCTGCGAAGGACTAGCCAAGAAGAGCGCAAAAGTAGCACAACATGCCTGCCTCCACAGCTTTTTCCTTGGGGACATGCCTAATTCCTGGCTGATTTGCCTTTCTCGTCTTAGGGTTGGGGTTCGGCCTAGGGCTAGGATTTTTAAAAGCAGGAAGCCCTGAGTTCCAGGCACACTGGAGCTGTGAAAGGCATCCAAAAGGGAGTGCAAAAGTGCCACAACATGGCTGCTTTCACGGCTTTTTCCTTGGCAAGACGCCTAACACCAGGCTGATTTACCTTCCCAGGGTTACTGTTAGGCTTAGGCCTAGGGCTAGGATTTTTAAAACTAGGAAGCCCTTAGCTCCAGGCACACTGCAGCTGTTCAAGGCATCCCAAGGGGAGTACAAAAGTGCAACAACATGGCAGCTTTCACAGCTTTTTCCTTGGCACCATCCCTATACCTAGGCTGATTTATCTGCCTAGGGTTAGGGTTAGGCTTCAGCCTAGGGCTTGGATTTCTTTAACCAGGAAGCCCTGAGTTCCAGGCTTACTTCATCTGCCAAAGGCATCCCAAAGGGAGTGCAGAAGTGCCACAACATGGCTGCTTTCACGGCTTTTCCCTTAGGAAGAACCCTAATACCCGGCTGATTTACCTTCCTAGGGTTACTGTTAGGCTTAGGCCTAGGACTTTTAAAACCAGGAAGCCCTGGGCTCCAGGCACACTGCAGCTGCGAAAGGCAGGCATCCCAAGGGGAGCGCAAAAGTGACGCAACTTGGCTGCCACCACTGATATTTCCATGAGACCATCCCGAACCATAGGCTGATTTTCCTTCCTAGGGTTAAGGTTTGAGTTACGCCTAGGGTAAGGGTCTATTAACCAGAAAGCCCTGAGTTCCAAGAACACAGCAGCTGCGAAGGACTACCCAAGAAGAGCGCAAAAGTACCACAACATGCCTGCCTCCACAGCTTTTTCCTTGGGGACATGCCTAATTCCTGGCTGATTTGCCTTTCTCGTCTTAGGGTTGGGGTTCGGCCTAGGGCTAGGATTTTTAAAATCAGGAAGCCCTGAGTTCCAGGCACACTGCAGCTGTGAAAGGCATCCAAAAGGGAGTGCAAAAGTGCCACAACATGGCTGCTTTCACGGCTTTTTCCTTGGCAAGACGCCTAACACCAGGCTGATTTACCTTCCCAGGGTTACTGTTAGGCTTAGGCCTAGGGCTAGGATTTTTAAAACTAGGAAGCCCTTAGCTCCAGGCACACTGCAGCTGTTCAAGGCATCCCAAGGGGAGTACAAAAGTGCAACAACATGGCAGCTTTCACAGCTTTTTCCTTGGCACCATCCCTATACCTAGGCTGATTTATCTGCCTAGGGTTAGGGTTAGGCTTCAGCCTAGGGCTTGGATTTCTTTAACCAGGAAGCCCTGAGTTCCAGGCTTACTTCATCTGCCAAAGGCATCCCAAAGGGAGTGCAGAAGTGCCACAACATGGCTGCTTTCACGGCTTTTCCCTTAGGAAGAACCCTAATACCCGGCTGATTTACCTTCCTAGGGTTACTGTTAGGCTTAGGCCTAGGACTTTTAAAACCAGGAAGCCCTGGGCTCCAGGCACACTGCAGCTGCGAAAGGCAGGCATCCCATAGGGGAGCGCAAAAGTGACGCAACTTGGCTGCCACCACTGATATTTCCATGAGACCATCCCGAACCATAGGCTGATTTTCCTTCCTAGGGTTAAGGTTTGAGTTACGCCTAGGGTAAGGGTCTATTAACCAGAAAGCCCTGAGTTCCAAGAACACAGCAGCTGCGAAGGACTAGCCAAGAAGAGCGCAAAAGTACCACAACATGCCTGCCTCCACAGCTTTTTCCTTGGGGACATGCCTAATTCCTGGCTGATTTGCCTTTCTCGTCTTAGGGTTGGGGTTCGGCCTAGGGCTAGGATTTTTAAAAGCAGGAAGCCCTGAGTTCCAGGCACACTGGAGCTGTGAAAGGCATCCAAAAGGGAGTGCAAAAGTGCCACAACATGGCTGCTTTCACGGCTTTTTCTTTGGCAAGACGCCTAACACCAGGCTGATTTACCTTCCCAGGGTTACTGTTAGGCTTAGGCCTAGGGCTAGGATTTTTAAAACTAGGAAGCCCTTAGCTCCAGGCACACTGCAGCTGTTCAAGGCATCCCAAGGGGAGTACAAAAGTGCAACAACATGGCAGCTTTCACAGCTTTTTCCTTGGCACCATCCCTATACCTAGGCTGATTTATCTGCCTAGGGTTAGGGTTAGGGTTCAGCCTAGGGCTTGGATTTCTTTAACCAGGAAGCCCTGAGTTCCAGGCTTACTTCATCTGCCAAAGGCATCCCAAAGGGAGTGCAGAAGTGCCACAACATGGCTGCTTTCACGGCTTTTCCCTTAGGAAGAAGCCTAATACCCGGCTGATTTACCTTCCTAGGGTTACTGTTAGGCTTAGGCCTAGGACTTTTAAAACCAGGAAGCCCTGGGCTCCAGGCACACTGCAGCTGCGAAAGGCATCCCAAGGGGAGCGCAAAAGTGACGCAACTTGGCTGCCACCACTGATATTTCCATGAGACCATCCCGAACCATAGGCTGATTTTCCTTCCTAGGGTTAAGGTTTGAGTTACGCCTAGGGTAAGGGCTCTATTAACCAGAAAGCCCTGAGTTCCAAGAACACAGCAGCTGCGAAGGACTAGCCAAGAAGAGCGCAAAAGTAGCACAACATGCCTGCCTCCACAGCTTTTTCCTTGGGGACATGCCTAATTCCTGGCTGATTTGCCTTTCTCGTCTTAGGGTTGGGGTTCGGCCTAGGGCTAGGATTTTTAAAAGCAGGAAGCCCTGAGTTCCAGGCACACTGGAGCTGTGAAAGGCATCCAAAAGGGAGTGCAAAAGTGCCACAACATGGCTGCTTTCACGGCTTTTTCCTTGGCAAGACGCCTAACACCAGGCTGATTTACCTTCCCAGGGTTACTGTTAGGCTTAGGCCTAGGGCTAGGATTTTTGCAACTAGGAAGCCCTTAGCTCCAGGCACACTGCAGCTGTTCAAGGCATCCCAAGGGGAGTACAAAAGTGCAACAACATGGCAGCTTTCACAGCTTTTTCCTTGGCACCATCCCTATACCTAGGTTGATTTATCTGCCTAGGGTTAGGGTTAGGGTTCAGCCTAGGGCTGTGATTTCTTTAACCAGGAAGCCCTGAGTTCCAGGCTTACTTCATCTGCCAAAGGCATCCCAAAGGGAGTGCAGAAGTGCCACAACATGGCTGCTTTCACGGCTTTTCCCTTAGGAAGAACCCTAATACCCGGCTGATTTACCTTCCTAGGGTTACTGTTAGGCTTAGGCCTAGGACTTTTAAAACCAGGAAGCCCTGGGCTCCAGGCACACTGCAGCTGCGAAAGGCAGGCATCCCAAGGTGAGCGCAAAAGTGACGCAACTTGGCTGCCACCACTGATATTTCCATGAGACCATCCCGAACCATAGGCTGATTTTCCTTCCTAGGGTTAAGGTTTGAGTTACGCCTAGGGTAAGGGTCTATTAACCAGAAAGCCCTGAGTTCCAAGAACACAGCAGCTGCGAAGGACTAGCCAAGAAGAGCGCAAAAGTACCACAACATGCCTGCCTCCACAGCTTTTTCCTTGGGGACATGCCTAATTCCTGGCTGATTTGCCTTTCTCGTCTTAGGGTTGGGGTTCGGCCTAGGGCTAGGATTTTTAAAAGCAGGAAGCCCTGAGTTCCAGGCACACTGGAGCTGTGAAAGGCATCCAAAAGGGAGTGCAAAAGTGCCACAACATGGCTGCTTTCACGGCTTTTTCCTTGGCAAGACGCCTAACACCAGGCTGATTTACCTTCCCAGGGTTACTGTTAGGCTTAGGCCTAGGGCTAGGATTTTTAAAACTAGGAAGCCCTTAGCTCCAGGCACACTGCAGCTGTTCAAGGCATCCCAAGGGGAGTACAAAAGTGCAACAACATGGCAGCTTTCACAGCTTTTTCCTTGGCACCATCCCTATACCTAGGCTGATTTATCTGCCTAGGGTTAGGGTTAGGGTTCAGCCTAGGGCTTGGATTTCTTTAACCAGGAAGCCCTGAGTTCCAGGCTTACTTCATCTGCCAAAGGCATCCCAAAGGGAGTGCAGAAGTGCCACAACATGGCTGCTTTCACGGCTTTTCCCTTAGGAAGAACCCTAATACCCGGCTGATTTACCTTCCTAGGGTTACTGTTAGGCTTAGGCCTAGGACTTTTAAAACCAGGAAGCCCTGGGCTCCAGGCACACTGCAGCTGCGAAAGGCATCCCAAGGGGAGCGCAAAAGTGACGCAACTTGGCTGCCACCACTGATATTTCCATGAGACCATCCCGAACCATAGGCTGATTTTCCTTCCTAGGGTTAAGGTTTGAGTTACGCCTAGGGTAAGGGTCTATTAACCAGAAAGCCCTGAGTTCCAAGAACACAGCAGCTGCGAAGGACTAGCCAAGAAGAGCGCAAAAGTAGCACAACATGCCTGCCTCCACAGCTTTTTCCTTGGGGACATGCCTAATTCCTGGCTGATTTGCCTTTCTCGTCTTAGGGTTGGGGTTCGGCCTAGGGCTAGGATTTTTAAAAGCAGGAAGCCCTGAGTTCCAGGCACACTGGAGCTGTGAAAGGCATCCAAAAGGGAGTGCAAAAGTGCCACAACATGGCAGCTTTCACGGCTTTTTCCTTGGCAAGAAGCCTAACACCAGGCTGATTTACCTTCCCAGGGTTACTGTTAGGCTTAGGCCTAGGTCTAGGATTTTTAAAACTAGGAAGCCCTTAGCTCCAGGCACACTGCAGCTGTTCAAGGCATCCCAAGGGGAGTACAAAAGTGCAACAACATGGCAGCTTTCACAGCTTTTTCCTTGGCACCATCCCTATACCTAGGCTGATTTATCTGCCTAGGGTTAGGGTTAGGGTTCAGCCTAGGGCTTGGATTTCTTTAACCAGGAAGCCCTGAGTTCCAGGCTTACTTCATCTGCCAAAGGCATCCCAAAGGGAGTGCAGAAGTGCCACAACATGGCTGCTTTCACGGCTTTTCCCTTAGGAAGAACCCTAATACCCGGCTGATTTACCTTCCTAGGGTTACTGTTAGGCTTAGGCCTAGGACTTTTAAAACCAGGAAGCCCTGGGCTCCAGGCACACTGCAGCTGCGAAAGGCAGGCATCCCAAGGGGAGCGCAAAAGTGACGCAACTTGGCTGCCACCACTGATATTTCCATGAGACCATCCCGAACCATAGGCTGATTTTCCTTCCTAGGGTTAAGGTTTGAGTTACGCCTAGGGTAAGGGTCTATTAACCAGAAAGCCCTGAGTTCCAAGAACACAGCAGCTGCGAAGGACTACCCAAGAAGAGCGCAAAAGTACCACAACATGCCTGCCTCCACAGCTTTTTCCTTGGGGACATGCCTAATTCCTGGCTGATTTGCCTTTCTCGTCTTAGGGTTGGGGTTCGGCCTAGGGCTAGGATTTTTAAAATCAGGAAGCCCTGAGTTCCAGGCACACTGCAGCTGTGAAAGGCATCCAAAAGGGAGTGCAAAAGTGCCACAACATGGCTGCTTTCACGGCTTTTTCCTTGGCAAGACGCCTAACACCAGGCTGATTTACCTTCCCAGGGTTACTGTTAGGCTTAGGCCTAGGGCTAGGATTTTTAAAACTAGGAAGCCCTTAGCTCCAGGCACACTGCAGCTGTTCAAGGCATCCCAAGGGGAGTACAAAAGTGCAACAACATGGCAGCTTTCACAGCTTTTTCCTTGGCACCATCCCTATACCTAGGCTGATTTATCTGCCTAGGGTTAGGGTTAGGCTTCAGCCTAGGGCTTGGATTTCTTTAACCAGGAAGCCCTGAGTTCCAGGCTTACTTCATCTGCCAAAGGCATCCCAAAGGGAGTGCAGAAGTGCCACAACATGGCTGCTTTCACGGCTTTTCCCTTAGGAAGAACCCTAATACCCGGCTGATTTACCTTCCTAGGGTTACTGTTAGGCTTAGGCCTAGGACTTTTAAAACCAGGAAGCCCTGGGCTCCAGGCACACTGCAGCTGCGAAAGGCAGGCATCCCATAGGGGAGCGCAAAAGTGACGCAACTTGGCTGCCACCACTGATATTTCCATGAGACCATCCCGAACCATAGGCTGATTTTCCTTCCTAGGGTTAAGGTTTGAGTTACGCCTAGGGTAAGGGTCTATTAACCAGAAAGCCCTGAGTTCCAAGAACACAGCAGCTGCGAAGGACTAGCCAAGAAGAGCGCAAAAGTACCACAACATGCCTGCCTCCACAGCTTTTTCCTTGGGGACATGCCTAATTCCTGGCTGATTTGCCTTTCTCGTCTTAGGGTTGGGGTTCGGCCTAGGGCTAGGATTTTTAAAAGCAGGAAGCCCTGAGTTCCAGGCACACTGGAGCTGTGAAAGGCATCCAAAAGGGAGTGCAAAAGTGCCACAACATGGCTGCTTTCACGGCTTTTTCTTTGGCAAGACGCCTAACACCAGGCTGATTTACCTTCCCAGGGTTACTGTTAGGCTTAGGCCTAGGGCTAGGATTTTTAAAACTAGGAAGCCCTTAGCTCCAGGCACACTGCAGCTGTTCAAGGCATCCCAAGGGGAGTACAAAAGTGCAACAACATGGCAGCTTTCACAGCTTTTTCCTTGGCACCATCCCTATACCTAGGCTGATTTATCTGCCTAGGGTTAGGGTTAGGGTTCAGCCTAGGGCTTGGATTTCTTTAACCAGGAAGCCCTGAGTTCCAGGCTTACTTCATCTGCCAAAGGCATCCCAAAGGGAGTGCAGAAGTGCCACAACATGGCTGCTTTCACGGCTTTTCCCTTAGGAAGAAGCCTAATACCCGGCTGATTTACCTTCCTAGGGTTACTGTTAGGCTTAGGCCTAGGACTTTTAAAACCAGGAAGCCCTGGGCTCCAGGCACACTGCAGCTGCGAAAGGCATCCCAAGGGGAGCGCAAAAGTGACGCAACTTGGCTGCCACCACTGATATTTCCATGAGACCATCCCGAACCATAGGCTGATTTTCCTTCCTAGGGTTAAGGTTTGAGTTACGCCTAGGGTAAGGGCTCTATTAACCAGAAAGCCCTGAGTTCCAAGAACACAGCAGCTGCGAAGGACTAGCCAAGAAGAGCGCAAAAGTAGCACAACATGCCTGCCTCCACAGCTTTTTCCTTGGGGACATGCCTAATTCCTGGCTGATTTGCCTTTCTCGTCTTAGGGTTGGGGTTCGGCCTAGGGCTAGGATTTTTAAAAGCAGGAAGCCCTGAGTTCCAGGCACACTGGAGCTGTGAAAGGCATCCAAAAGGGAGTGCAAAAGTGCCACAACATGGCTGCTTTCACGGCTTTTTCCTTGGCAAGACGCCTAACACCAGGCTGATTTACCTTCCCAGGGTTACTGTTAGGCTTAGGCCTAGGGCTAGGATTTTTGCAACTAGGAAGCCCTTAGCTCCAGGCACACTGCAGCTGTTCAAGGCATCCCAAGGGGAGTACAAAAGTGCAACAACATGGCAGCTTTCACAGCTTTTTCCTTGGCACCATCCCTATACCTAGGTTGATTTATCTGCCTAGGGTTAGGGTTAGGGTTCAGCCTAGGGCTGTGATTTCTTTAACCAGGAAGCCCTGAGTTCCAGGCTTACTTCATCTGCCAAAGGCATCCCAAAGGGAGTGCAGAAGTGCCACAACATGGCTGCTTTCACGGCTTTTCCCTTAGGAAGAACCCTAATACCCGGCTGATTTACCTTCCTAGGGTTACTGTTAGGCTTAGGCCTAGGACTTTTAAAACCAGGAAGCCCTGGGCTCCAGGCACACTGCAGCTGCGAAAGGCAGGCATCCCAAGGTGAGCGCAAAAGTGACGCAACTTGGCTGCCACCACTGATATTTCCATGAGACCATCCCGAACCATAGGCTGATTTTCCTTCCTAGGGTTAAGGTTTGAGTTACGCCTAGGGTAAGGGTCTATTAACCAGAAAGCCCTGAGTTCCAAGAACACAGCAGCTGCGAAGGACTAGCCAAGAAGAGCGCAAAAGTACCACAACATGCCTGCCTCCACAGCTTTTTCCTTGGGGACATGCCTAATTCCTGGCTGATTTGCCTTTCTCGTCTTAGGGTTGGGGTTCGGCCTAGGGCTAGGATTTTTAAAAGCAGGAAGCCCTGAGTTCCAGGCACACTGGAGCTGTGAAAGGCATCCAAAAGGGAGTGCAAAAGTGCCACAACATGGCTGCTTTCACGGCTTTTTCCTTGGCAAGACGCCTAACACCAGGCTGATTTACCTTCCCAGGGTTACTGTTAGGCTTAGGCCTAGGGCTAGGATTTTTAAAACTAGGAAGCCCTTAGCTCCAGGCACACTGCAGCTGTTCAAGGCATCCCAAGGGGAGTACAAAAGTGCAACAACATGGCAGCTTTCACAGCTTTTTCCTTGGCACCATCCCTATACCTAGGCTGATTTATCTGCCTAGGGTTAGGGTTAGGGTTCAGCCTAGGGCTTGGATTTCTTTAACCAGGAAGCCCTGAGTTCCAGGCTTACTTCATCTGCCAAAGGCATCCCAAAGGGAGTGCAGAAGTGCCACAACATGGCTGCTTTCACGGCTTTTCCCTTAGGAAGAACCCTAATACCCGGCTGATTTACCTTCCTAGGGTTACTGTTAGGCTTAGGCCTAGGACTTTTAAAACCAGGAAGCCCTGGGCTCCAGGCACACTGCAGCTGCGAAAGGCATCCCAAGGGGAGCGCAAAAGTGACGCAACTTGGCTGCCACCACTGATATTTCCATGAGACCATCCCGAACCATAGGCTGATTTTCCTTCCTAGGGTTAAGGTTTGAGTTACGCCTAGGGTAAGGGTCTATTAACCAGAAAGCCCTGAGTTCCAAGAACACAGCAG
The DNA here is from genome assembly GCF_027887145.1 of Ammospiza caudacuta. Taxonomy (NCBI): domain Eukaryota; kingdom Metazoa; phylum Chordata; class Aves; order Passeriformes; family Passerellidae; genus Ammospiza; species Ammospiza caudacuta. The sequence continues at coordinate 432,341 of NW_026682911.1, forward strand.
CTGCGAAGGACTAGCCAAGAAGAGCGCAAAAGTAGCACAACATGCCTGCCTCCACAGCTTTTTCCTTGGGGACATGCCTAATTCCTGGCTGATTTGCCTTTCTCGTCTTAGGGTTGGGGTTCGGCCTAGGGCTAGGATTTTTAAAAGCAGGAAGCCCTGAGTTCCAGGCACACTGGAGCTGTGAAAGGCATCCAAAAGGGAGTGCAAAAGTGCCACAACATGGCTGCTTTCACGGCTTTTTCCTTGGCAAGAAGCCTAACACCAGGCTGATTTACCTTCCCAGGGTTACTGTTAGGCTTAGGCCTAGGTCTAGGATTTTTAAAACTAGGAAGCCCTTAGCTCCAGGCACACTGCAGCTGTTCAAGGCATCCCAAGGGGAGTACAAAAGTGCAACAACATGGCAGCTTTCACAGCTTTTTCCTTGGCACCATCCCTATACCTAGGCTGATTTATCTGCCTAGGGTTAGGGTTAGGGTTCAGCCTAGGGCTTGGATTTCTTTAACCAGGAAGCCCTGAGTTCCAGGCTTACTTCATCTGCCAAAGGCATCCCAAAGGGAGTGCAGAAGTGCCACAACATGGCTGCTTTCACGGCTTTTCCCTTAGGAAGAAGCCTAATACCCGGCTGATTTACCTTCCTAGGGTTACTGTTAGGCTTAGGCCTAGGACTTTTAAAACCAGGAAGCCCTGGGCTCCAGGCACACTGCAGCTGCGAAAGGCATCCCAAGGGGAGCGCAAAAGTGACGCAACTTGGCTGCCACCACTGATATTTCCATGAGACCATCCCGAACCATAGGCTGATTTTCCTTCCTAGGGTTAAGGTTTGAGTTACGCCTAGGGTAAGGGCTCTATTAACCAGAAAGCCCTGAGTTCCAAGAACACAGCAGCTGCGAAGGACTAGCCAAGAAGAGCGCAAAAGTAGCACAACATGCCTGCCTCCACAGCTTTTTCCTTGGGGACATGCCTAATTCCTGGCTGATTTGCCTTTCTCGTCTTAGGGTTGGGGTTCGGCCTAGGGCTAGGATTTTTAAAAGCAGGAAGCCCTGAGTTCCAGGCACACTGGAGCTGTGAAAGGCATCCAAAAGGGAGTGCAAAAGTGCCACAACATGGCTGCTTTCACGGCTTTTTCCTTGGCAAGACGCCTAACACCAGGCTGATTTACCTTCCCAGGGTTACTGTTAGGCTTAGGTCTAGGGCTAGGATTTTTAAAACTAGGAAGCCCTGGGCTCCAGGCACACTGCAGCTGTTCAAGGCATCCCAAGGGGAGTACAAAAGTGCAACAACATGGCAGCTTTCACAGCTTTTTCCTTGGCACCATCCCTATACCTAGGCTGATTTATCTGCCTAGGGTTAGGGTTAGGGTTCAGCCTAGGGCTGTGATTTCTTTAACCAGGAAGCCCTGAGTTCCAGGCTTACTTCATCTGCCAAAGGCATCCCAAAGGGAGTGCAGAAGTGCCACAACATGGCTGCTTTCACGGCTTTTCCCTTAGGAAGAAGCCTAATACCCGGCTGATTTACCTTCCTAGGGTTACTGTTAGGCTTAGGCCTAGGACTTTTAAAACCAGGAAGCCCTGGGCTCCAGGCACACTGCAGCTGCGAAAGGCATCCCAAGGGGAGCGCAAAAGTGACGCAACTTGGCTGCCACCACTGATATTTCCATGAGACCATCCCGAACCATAGGCTGATTTTCCTTCCTAGGGTTAAGGTTTGAGTTACGCCTAGGGTAAGGGTCTATTAACCAGAAAGCCCTGAGTTCCAAGAACACAGCAGCTGCGAAGGACTAGCCAAGAAGAGCGCAAAAGTAGCACAACATGCCTGCCTCCACAGCTTTTTCCTTGGGGACATGCCTAATTCCTGGCTGATTTGCCTTTCTCGTCTTAGGGTTGGGGTTCGGCCTAGGGCTAGGATTTTTAAAAGCAGGAAGCCCTGAGTTCCAGGCACACTGGAGCTGTGAAAGGCATCCAAAAGGGAGTGCAAAAGTGCCACAACATGGCTGCTTTCACGGCTTTTTCCTTGGCAAGAAGCCTAACACCAGGCTGATTTACCTTCCCAGGGTTACTGTTAGGCTTAGGCCTAGGTCTAGGATTTTTAAAACTAGGAAGCCCTTAGCTCCAGGCACACTGCAGCTGTTCAAGGCATCCCAAGGGGAGTACAAAAGTGCAACAACATGGCAGCTTTCACAGCTTTTTCCTTGGCACCATCCCTATACCTAGGCTGATTTATCTGCCTAGGGTTAGGGTTAGGGTTCAGCCTAGGGCTTGGATTTCTTTAACCAGGAAGCCCTGAGTTCCAGGCTTACTTCATCTGCCAAAGGCATCCCAAAGGGAGTGCAGAAGTGCCACAACATGGCTGCTTTCACGGCTTTTCCCTTAGGAAGAAGCCTAATACCCGGCTGATTTACCTTCCTAGGGTTACTGTTAGGCTTAGGCCTAGGACTTTTAAAACCAGGAAGCCCTGGGCTCCAGGCACACTGCAGCTGCGAAAGGCATCCCAAGGGGAGCGCAAAAGTGACGCAACTTGGCTGCCACCACTGATATTTCCATGAGACCATCCCGAACCATAGGCTGATTTTCCTTCCTAGGGTTAAGGTTTGAGTTACGCCTAGGGTAAGGGCTCTATTAACCAGAAAGCCCTGAGTTCCAAGAACACAGCAGCTGCGAAGGACTAGCCAAGAAGAGCGCAAAAGTAGCACAACATGCCTGCCTCCACAGCTTTTTCCTTGGGGACATGCCTAATTCCTGGCTGATTTGCCTTTCTCGTCTTAGGGTTGGGGTTCGGCCTAGGGCTAGGATTTTTAAAAGCAGGAAGCCCTGAGTTCCAGGCACACTGCAGCTGTGAAAGGCATCCAAAAGGGAGTGCAAAAGTGCCACAACATGGCTGTTTCACGGCTTTTTCCTTGGCAAGACGCCTAACAACAGGCTGATTTTCCTTCCCAGGGTTACTGTTAGGCTTAGGTCTAGGGCTAGGATTTTTAAAACTAGGAAGCCCTGGGCTCCAGGCACACTGCAGCTGTTCAAGGCATCCCAAGGGGAGTACAAAAGTGCAACAACATGGCAGCTTTCACAGCTTTTTCCTTGGCACCATCCCTATACCTAGGCTGATTTATCTGCCTAGGGTTAGGGTTAGGGTTCAGCCTAGGGCTTGGATTTCTTTAACCAGGAAGCCCTGAGTTCCAGGCTTACTTCATCTGCCAAAGGCATCCCAAAGGGAGTGCAGAAGTGCCACAACATGGCTGCTTTCACGGCTTTTCCCTTAGGAAGAACCCTAATACCCGGCTGATTTACCTTCCTAGGGTTACTGTTAGGCTTAGGCCTAGGACTTTTAAAACCAGGAAGCCCTGGGCTCCAGGCACACTGCAGCTGCGAAAGGCATCCCAAGGGGAGCGCAAAAGTGACGCAACTTGGCTGCCACCACTGATATTTCCATGAGACCATCCCGAACCATAGGCTGATTTTCCTTCCTAGGGTTAAGGTTTGAGTTACGCCTAGGGTAAGGGTCTATTAACCAGAAAGCCCTGAGTTCCAAGAACACAGCAGCTGCGAAGGACTAGCCAAGAAGAGCGCAAAAGTAGCACAACATGCCTGCCTCCACAGCTTTTTCCTTGGGGACATGCCTAATTCCTGGCTGATTTGCCTTTCTCGTCTTAGGGTTGGGGTTCGGCCTAGGGCTAGGATTTTTAAAAGCAGGAAGCCCTGAGTTCCAGGCACACTGGAGCTGTGAAAGGCATCCAAAAGGGAGTGCAAAAGTGCCACAACATGGCTGCTTTCACGGCTTTTTCCTTGGCAAGAAGCCTAACACCAGGCTGATTTACCTTCCCAGGGTTACTGTTAGGCTTAGGCCTAGGTCTAGGATTTTTAAAACTAGGAAGCCCTTAGCTCCAGGCACACTGCAGCTGTTCAAGGCATCCCAAGGGGAGTACAAAAGTGCAACAACATGGCAGCTTTCACAGCTTTTTCCTTGGCACCATCCCTATACCTAGGCTGATTTATCTGCCTAGGGTTAGGGTTAGGGTTCAGCCTAGGGCTTGGATTTCTTTAACCAGGAAGCCCTGAGTTCCAGGCTTACTTCATCTGCCAAAGGCATCCCAAAGGGAGTGCAGAAGTGCCACAACATGGCTGCTTTCACGGCTTTTCCCTTAGGAAGAAGCCTAATACCCGGCTGATTTACCTTCCTAGGGTTACTGTTAGGCTTAGGCCTAGGACTTTTAAAACCAGGAAGCCCTGGGCTCCAGGCACACTGCAGCTGCGAAAGGCATCCCAAGGGGAGCGCAAAAGTGACGCAACTTGGCTGCCACCACTGATATTTCCATGAGACCATCCCGAACCATAGGCTGATTTTCCTTCCTAGGGTTAAGGTTTGAGTTACGCCTAGGGTAAGGGCTCTATTAACCAGAAAGCCCTGAGTTCCAAGAACACAGCAGCTGCGAAGGACTAGCCAAGAAGAGCGCAAAAGTAGCACAACATGCCTGCCTCCACAGCTTTTTCCTTGGGGACATGCCTAATTCCTGGCTGATTTGCCTTTCTCGTCTTAGGGTTGGGGTTCGGCCTAGGGCTAGGATTTTTAAAAGCAGGAAGCCCTGAGTTCCAGGCACACTGGAGCTGTGAAAGGCATCCAAAAGGGAGTGCAAAAGTGCCACAACATGGCTGCTTTCACGGCTTTTTCCTTGGCAAGACGCCTAACACCAGGCTGATTTACCTTCCCAGGGTTACTGTTAGGCTTAGGCCTAGGGCTAGGATTTTTAAAACTAGGAAGCCCTTAGCTCCAGGCACACTGCAGCTGTTCAAGGCATCCCAAGGGGAGTACAAAAGTGCAACAACATGGCAGCTTTCACAGCTTTTTCCTTGGCACCATCCCTATACCTAGGCTGATTTATCTGCCTAGGGTTAGGGTTAGGCTTCAGCCTAGGGCTTGGATTTCTTTAACCAGGAAGCCCTGAGTTCCAGGCTTACTTCATCTGCCAAAGGCATCCCAAAGGGAGTGCAGAAGTGCCACAACATGGCTGCTTTCACGGCTTTTCCCTTAGGAAGAACCCTAATACCCGGCTGATTTACCTTCCTAGGGTTACTGTTAGGCTTAGGCCTAGGACTTTTAAAACCAGGAAGCCCTGGGCTCCAGGCACACTGCAGCTGCGAAAGGCAGGCATCCCAAGGGGAGCGCAAAAGTGACGCAACTTGGCTGCCACCACTGATATTTCCATGAGACCATCCCGAACCATAGGCTGATTTTCCTTCCTAGGGTTAAGGTTTGAGTTACGCCTAGGGTAAGGGTCTATTAACCAGAAAGCCCTGAGTTCCAAGAACACAGCAGCTGCGAAGGACTAGCCAAGAAGAGCGCAAAAGTAGCACAACATGCCTGCCTCCACAGCTTTTTCCTTGGGGACATGCCTAATTCCTGGCTGATTTGCCTTTCTCGTCTTAGGGTTGGGGTTCGGCCTAGGGCTAGGATTTTTAAAATCAGGAAGCCCTGAGTTCCAGGCACACTGCAGCTACCAAAGGCATCCCAAAGGGAGTGCAGAAGTGCCACAACATGGCTGCTTTCACGGCTTTTCCCTTAGGAAGAACCCTAATACCCGGCTGATTTACCTTCCTAGGGTTACTGTTAGGCTTAGGCCTAGGACTTTTAAAACCAGGAAGCCCTGGGCTCCAGGCACACTGCAGCTGCGAAAGGCATCCCAAGGGGAGCGCAAAAATGACGCAACTTGGCTGCCACCACTGATATTTCCATGAGACCATCCCTATACCTAGGCTGATTTTCCTTCCTAGGGTTAAGGTTTGAGTTACGCCTAGGGTAAGGGTCTATTAACCAGAAAGCCCTGAGTTCCAAGAACACAGCAGCTGCGAAGGACTAGCCAAGAAGAGCGCAAAAGTAGCACAACATGCCTGCCTCCACAGCTTTTTCCTTGGGGACATGCCTAATTCCTGGCTGATTTGCCTTTCTCGTCTTAGGGTTGGGGTTCGGCCTAGGGCTAGGATTTTTAAAAGCAGGAAGCCCTGAGTTCCAGGCACACTGCAGCTGTGAAAGGCATCCAAAAGGGAGTGCAAAAGTGCCACAACATGGCTGCTTTCACGGCTTTTTCCTTGGCAAGACGCCTAACACCAGGCTGATTTACCTTCCCAGGGTTACTGTTAGGCTTAGGCCTAGGGCTAGGATTTTTAAAACTAGGAAGCCCTTAGCTCCAGGCACACTGCAGCTGTTCAAGGCATCCCAAGGGGAGTACAAAAGTGCAACAACATGGCAGCTTTCACAGCTTTTTCCTTGGCACCATCCCTATACCTAGGCTGATTTATCTGCCTAGGGTTAGGGTTAGGCTTCAGCCTAGGGCTTGGATTTCTTTAACCAGGAAGCCCTGAGTTCCAGGCTTACTTCATCTGCCAAAGGCATCCCAAAGGGAGTGCAGAAGTGCCACAACATGGCTGCTTTCACGGCTTTTCCCTTAGGAAGAACCCTAATACCCGGCTGATTTACCTTCCTAGGGTTACTGTTAGGCTTAGGCCTAGGACTTTTAAAACCAGGAAGCCCTGGGCTCCAGGCACACTGCAGCTGCGAAAGGCAGGCATCCCAAGGGGAGTGCAAAAGTGACGCAACTTGGCTGCCACCACTGATATTTCCATGAGACCATCCCGAACCATAGGCTGATTTTCCTTCCTAGGGTTAAGGTTTGAGTTACGCCTAGGGTAAGGGTCTATTAACCAGAAAGCCCTGAGTTCCAAGAACACAGCAGCTGCGAAGGACTAGCCAAGAGGAGCGCAAAAGTACCACAACATGCCTGCCTCCACAGCTTTTTCCTTGGGGACATGCCTAATTCCTGGCTGATTTGCCTTTCTCGTCTTAGGGTTGGGGTTCGGCCTAGGGCTAGGATTTTTAAAAGCAGGAAGCCCTGAGTTCCAGGCACACTGCAGCTGTGAAAGGCATCCAAAAGGGAGTGCAAAAGTGCCACAACATGGCTGCTTTCACGGCTTTTTCCTTGGCAAGACGCCTAACACCAGGCTGATTTACCTTCCCAGGGTTACTGTTAGGCTTAGGCCTAGGGATAGGATTTTTAAAACTAGGAAGCCCTTAGCTCCAGGCACACTGCAGCTGTTCAAGGCATCCCAAGGGGAGTACAAAAGTGCAACAACATGGCAGCTTTCACAGCTTTTTCCTTGGCACCATCCCTATACCTAGGCTGATTTATCTGCCTAGGGTTAGGGTTAGGGTTCAGCCTAGGGCTTGGATTTCTTTAACCAGGAAGCCCTGAGTTCCAGGCTTACTTCATCTGCCAAAGGCATCCCAAAGGGAGTGCAGAAGTGCCACAACATGGCTGCTTTCACGGCTTTTCCCTTAGGAAGAACCCTAATACCCGGCTGATTTACCTTCCTAGGGTTACTGTTAGGCTTAGGCCTAGGACTTTTAAAACCAGGAAGCCCTGGGCTCCAGGCACACTGCAGCTGCGAAAGGCAGGCATCCCAAGGGGAGCGCAAAAGTGACGCAACTTGGCTGCCACCACTGATATTTCCATGAGACCATCCCGAACCATAGGCTGATTTTCCTTCCTAGGGTTAAGGTTTGAGTTACGCCTAGGGTAAGGGCTCTATTAACCAGAAAGCCCTGAGTTCCAAGAACACAGCAGCTGCGAAGGACTACCCAAGAAGAGCGCAAAAGTAGCACAACATGCCTGCCTCCACAGCTTTTTCCTTGGGGACATGCCTAATTCCTGGCTGATTTGCCTTTCTCATCTTAGGTTTGGGGTTCGGCCTAGGGCTAGGATTTTTAAAAGCAGGAAGCCCTGAGTTCCAGGCACACTGGAGCTGTGAAAGGCATCCAAAAGGGAGTGCAAAAGTGCCACAACATGGCTGTTTCACGGCTTTTTCCTTGGCAAGACGCCTAACACCAGGCTGATTTTCCTTCCCAGGGTTACTGTTAGGCTTAGGTCTAGGGCTAGGATTTTTAAAACTAGGAAGCCCTGGGCTCCAGGCACACTGCAGCTGTTCAAGGCATCCCAAGGGGAGTACAAAAGTGCAACAACATGGCAGCTTTCACAGCTTTTTCCTTGGCACCATCCCTATACCTAGGCTGATTTATCTGCCTAGGGTTAGGGTTAGGGTTCAGCCTAGGGCTTGGATTTCTTTAACCAGGAAGCCCTGAGTTCCAGGCTTACTTCATCTGCCAAAGGCATCCCAAAGGGAGTGCAGAAGTGCCACAACATGGCTGCTTTCACGGCTTTTCCCTTAGGAAGAACCCTAATACCCGGCTGATTTACCTTCCTAGGGTTACTGTTAGGCTTAGGCCTAGGACTTTTAAAACCAGGAAGCCCTGGGCTCCAGGCACACTGCAGCTGCGAAAGGCATCCCAAGGGGAGCGCAAAAGTGACGCAACTTGGCTGCCACCACTGATATTTCCATGAGACCATCCCGAACCATAGGCTGATTTTCCTTCCTAGGGTTAAGGTTTGAGTTACGCCTAGGGTAAGGGCTCTATTAACCAGAAAGCCCTGAGTTCCAAGAACACAGCAGCTGCGAAGGACTAGCCAAGAAGAGCGCAAAAGTACCACAACATGCCTGCCTCCACAGCTTTTTCCTTGGGGACATGCCTAATTCCTGGCTGATTTGCCTTTCTCGTCTTAGGGTTGGGGTTCGGCCTAGGGCTAGGATTTTTAAAAGCAGGAAGCCCTGAGTTCCAGGCACACTGCAGCTGTGAAAGGCATCCAAAAGGGAGTGCAAAAGTGCCACAACATGGCTGCTTTCACGGCTTTTTCCTTGGCAAGACGCCTAACACCAGGCTGATTTACCTTCCCAGGGTTACTGTTAGGCTTAGGCCTAGGGCTAGGATTTTTAAAACTAGGAAGCCCTTAGCTCCAGGCACACTGCAGCTGTTCAAGGCATCCCAAGGGGAGTACAAAAGTGCAACAACATGGCAGCTTTCACAGCTTTTTCCTTGGCACCATCCCTATACCTAGGCTGATTTATCTGCCTAGGGTTAGGGTTAGGGTTCAGCCTAGGGCTTGGATTTCTTTAACCAGGAAGCCCTGAGTTCCAGGCTTACTTCATCTGCCAAAGGCATCCCAAAGGGAGTGCAGAAGTGCCACAACATGGCTGCTTTCACGGCTTTTCCCTTAGGAAGAACCCTAATACCCGGCTGATTTACCTTCCTAGGGTTACTGTTAGGCTTAGGCCTAGGACTTTTAAAACCAGGAAGCCCTGGGCTCCAGGCACACTGCAGCTGCGAAAGGCATCCCAAGGGGAGCGCAAAAGTGACGCAACTTGGCTGCCACCACTGATATTTCCATGAGACCATCCCGAACCATAGGCTGATTTTCCTTCCTAGGGTTAAGGTTTGAGTTACGCCTAGGGTAAGGGTCTATTAACCAGAAAGCCCTGAGTTCCAAGAACACAGCAGCTGCGAAGGACTACCCAAGAAGAGCGCAAAAGTACCACAACATGCCTGCCTCCACAGCTTTTTCCTTGGGGACATGCCTAATTCCTGGCTGATTTGCCTTTCTCGTCTTAGGGTTGGGGTTCGGCCTAGGGCTAGGATTTTTAAAAGCAGGAAGCCCTGAGTTCCAGGCACACTGCAGCTGTGAAAGGCATCCAAAAGGGAGTGCAAAAGTGCCACAACATGGCTGCTTTCACGGCTTTTTCCTTGGCAAGACGCCTAACACCAGGCTGATTTACCTTCCCAGGGTTACTGTTAGGCTTAGGCCTAGGGATAGGATTTTTAAAACTAGGAAGCCCTGGGCTCCAGGCACACTGCAGCTGTTCAAGGCATCCCAAGGGGAGTACAAAAGTGCAACAACATGGCAGCTTTCACAGCTTTTTCCTTGGCACCATCCCTATACCTAGGCTGATTTATCTGCCTAGGGTTAGGGTTAGGGTTCAGCCTAGGGCTTGGATTTCTTTAACCAGGAAGCCCTGAGTTCCAGGCTTACTTCATCTGCCAAAGGCATCCCAAAGGGAGTGCAGAAGTGCCACAACATGGCTGCTTTCACGGCTTTTCCCTTAGGAAGAAGCCTAATACCCGGCTGATTTACCTTCCTAGGGTTACTGTTAGGCTTAGGCCTAGGACTTTTAAAACCAGGAAGCCCTGGGCTCCAGGCACACTGCAGCTGCGAAAGGCATCCCAAGGGGAGCGCAAAAGTGACGCAACTTGGCTGCCACCACTGATATTTCCATGAGACCATCCCGAACCATAGGCTGATTTTCCTTCCTAGGGTTAAGGTTTGAGTTACGCCTAGGGTAAGGGCTCTATTAACCAGAAAGCCCTGAGTTCCAAGAACACAGCAGCTGCGAAGGACTACCCAAGAAGAGCGCAAAAGTACCACAACATGCCTGCCTCCACAGCTTTTTCCTTGGGGACATGCCTAATTCCTGGCTGATTTGCCTTTCTCGTCTTAGGGTTGGGGTTCGGCCTAGGGCTAGGATTTTTAAAATCAGGAAGCCCTGAGTTCCAGGCACACTGGAGCTGTTAAAGGCATCCAAAAGGGAGTGCAAAAGTGCCACAACATGGCTGCTTTCACGGCTTTTTCCTTGGCAAGATGCCTAACACCAGGCTGATTTACCTTCCCAGGGTTACTGTTAGGCTTAGGCCTAGGGCTAGGATTTTTAAAACTAGGAAGCCCTTAGCTCCAGGCACACTGCAGCTGTTCAAGGCATCCCAAGGGGAGTACAAAAGTGCAACAACATGGCAGCTTTCACAGCTTTTTCCTTGGCACCATCCCTATACCTAGGCTGATTTATCTGCCTAGGGTTAGGGTTAGGCTTCAGCCTAGGGCTTGGATTTCTTTAACCAGGAAGCCCTGAGTTCCAGGCTTACTTCATCTGCCAAAGGCATCCCAAAGGGAGTGCAGAAGTGCCACAACATGGCTGCTTTCACGGCTTTTCCCTTAGGAAGAACCCTAATACCCGGCTGATTTACCTTCCTAGGGTTACTGTTAGGCTTAGGCCTAGGACTTTTAAAACCAGGAAGCCCTGGGCTCCAGGCACACTGCAGCTGCGAAAGGCATCCCAAGGGGAGCGCAAAAGTGACGCAACTTGGCTGCCACCACTGATATTTCCATGAGACCATCCCGAACCATAGGCTGATTTTCCTTCCTAGGCTTAAGGTTTGAGTTACGCCTAGGGTAAGGGTCTATTAACCAGAAAGCCCTGAGTTCCAAGAACACAGCAGCTGCGAAGGACTAGCCAAGAAGAGCGCAAAAGTACCACAACATGCCTGCCTCCACAGCTTTTTCCTTGGGGACATGCCTAATTCCTGGCTGATTTGCCTTTCTCGTCTTAGGGTTGGGGTTCGGCCTAGGGCTAGGATTTTTAAAATCAGGAAGCCCTGAGTTCCAGGCACACTGCAGCTGTGAAAGGCATCCAAAAGGGAGTGCAAAAGTGCCACAACATGGCTGCTTTCACGGCTTTTTCCTTGGCAAGACGCCTAACACCAGGCTGATTTACCTTCCCAGGGTTACTGTTAGGCTTAGGCCTAGGGCTAGGATTTTTAAAACTAGGAAGCCCTTAGCTCCAGGCACACTGCAGCTGTTCAAGGCATCCCAAGGGGAGTACAAAAGTGCAACAACATGGCAGCTTTCACAGCTTTTTCCTTGGCACCATCCCTATACCTAGGCTGATTTATCTGCCTAGGGTTAGGGTTAGGCTTCAGCCTAGGGCTTGGATTTCTTTAACCAGGAAGCCCTGAGTTCCAGGCTTACTTCATCTGCCAAAGGCATCCCAAAGGGAGTGCAGAAGTGCCACAACATGGCTGCTTTCACGGCTTTTCCCTTAGGAAGAAACCTAATACCCGGCTGATTTACCTTCCTAGGGTTACTGTTAGGCTTAGGCCTAGGACTTTTAAAACCAGGAAGCCCTGGGCTCCAGGCACACTGCAGCTGCGAAAGGCAGGCATCCCAAGGGGAGCGCAAAAGTGACGCAACTTGGCTGCCACCACTGATATTTCCATGAGACCATCCCGAACCATAGGCTGATTTTCCTTCCTAGGGTTAAGGTTTGAGTTACGCCTAGGGTAAGGGTCTATTAACCAGAAAGCCCTGAGTTCCAAGAACACAGCAGCTGCGAAGGACTACCCAAGAAGAGCGCAAAAGTAGCACAACATGCCTGCCTCCACAGCTTTTTCCTTGGGGACATGCCTAATTCCTGGCTGATTTGCCTTTCTCGTCTTAGGGTTGGGGTTCGGCCTAGGGCTAGGATTTTTAAAAGCAGGAAGCCCTGAGTTCCAGGCACACTGGAGCTGTGAAAGGCATCCAAAAGGGAGTGCAAAAGTGCCACAACATGGCTGCTTTCACGGCTTTTTCCTTGGCAAGATGCCTAACACCAGGCTGATTTACCTTCCCAGGGTTACTGTTAGGCTTAGGCCTAGGGCTAGGATTTTTAAAACTAGGAAGCCCTTAGCTCCAGGCACACTGCAGCTGTTCAAGGCATCCCAAGGGGAGTACAAAAGTGCAACAACATGGCAGCTTTCACAGCTTTTTCCTTGGCACCATCCCTATACCTAGGCTGATTTATCTGCCTAGGGTTAGGGTTAGGGTTCAGCCTAGGGCTTGGATTTCTTTAACCAGGAAGCCCTGAGTTCCAGGCTTACTTCATCTGCCAAAGGCATCCCAAAGGGAGTGCAGAAGTGCCACAACATGGCTGCTTTCACGGCTTTTCCCTTAGGAAGAACCCTAATACCCGGCTGATTTACCTTCCTAGGGTTACTGTTAGGCTTAGGCCTAGGACTTTTAAAACCAGGAAGCCCTGGGCTCCAGGCACACTGCAGCTGCGAAAGGCAGGCATCCCAAGGGGAGCGCAAAAGTGACGCAACTTGGCTGCCACCACTGATATTTCCATGAGACCATCCCGAACCATAGGCTGATTTTCCTTCCTAGGGTTAAGGTTTGAGTTACGCCTAGGGTAAGGGTCTATTAACCAGAAAGCCCTGAGTTCCAAGAACACAGCAGCTGCGAAGGACTAGCCAAGAAGAGCGCAAAAGTACCACAACATGCCTGCCTCCACAGCTTTTTCCTTGGGGACATGCCTAATTCCTGGCTGATTTGCCTTTCTCGTCTTAGGGTTGGGGTTCGGCCTAGGGCTAGGATTTTTAAAAGCAGGAAGCCCTGAGTTCCAGGCACACTGCAGCTGTGAAAGGCATCCAAAAGGGAGTGCAAAAGTGCCACAACATGGCTGCTTTCACGGCTTTTTCCTTGGCAAGAAGCCTAACACCAGGCTGATTTACCTTCCCAGGGTTACTGTTAGGCTTAGGCCTAGGGCTAGGATTTTTAAAACTAGGAAGCCCTTAGCTCCAGGCACACTGCAGCTGTTCAAGGCATCCCAAGGGGAGTACAAAAGTGCAACAACATGGCAGCTTTCACAGCTTTTTCCTTGGCACCATCCCTATACCTAGGCTGATTTATCTGCCTAGGGTTAGGGTTAGGGTTCAGCCTAGGGCTTGGATTTCTTTAACCAGGAAGCCCTGAGTTCCAGGCTTACTTCATCTGCCAAAGGCATCCCAAAGGGAGTGCAGAAGTGCCACAACATGGCTGCTTTCACGGCTTTTCCCTTAGGAAGAACCCTAATACCCGGCTGATTTACCTTCCTAGGGTTACTGTTAGGCTTAGGCCTAGGACTTTTAAAACCAGGAAGCCCTGGGCTCCAGGCACACTGCAGCTGCGAAAGGCATCCCAAGGGGAGCGCAAAAGTGACGCAACTTGGCTGCCACCACTGATATTTCCATGAGACCATCCCGAACCATAGGCTGATTTTCCTTCCTAGGGTTAAGGTTTGAGTTACGCCTAGGGTAAGGGTCTATTAACCAGAAAGCCCTGAGTTCCAAGAACACAGCAGCTGCGAAGGACTAGCCAAGAAGAGCGCAAAAGTACCACAACATGCCTGCCTCCACAGCTTTTTCCTTGGGGACATGCCTAATTCCTGGCTGATTTGCCTTTCTCGTCTTAGGGTTGGGGTTCGGCCTAGGGCTAGGATTTTTAAAAGCAGGAAGCCCTGAGTTCCAGGCACACTGCAGCTGTGAAAGGCATCCAAAAGGGAGTGCAAAAGTGCCACAACATGGCTGCTTTCACGGCTTTTTCCTTGGCAAGACGCCTAACACCAGGCTGATTTACCTTCCCAGGGTTACTGTTAGGCTTAGGCCTAGGGCTAGGATTTTTAAAACTAGGAAGCCCTTAGCTCCAGGCACACTGCAGCTGTTCAAGGCATCCCAAGGGGAGTACAAAAGTGCAACAACATGGCAGCTTTCACAGCTTTTTCCTTGGCACCATCCCTATACCTAGGCTGATTTATCTGCCTAGGGTTAGGGTTAGGGTTCAGCCTAGGGCTTGGATTTCTTTAACCAGGAAGCCCTGAGTTCCAGGCTTACTTCATCTGCCAAAGGCATCCCAAAGGGAGTGCAGAAGTGCCACAACATGGCTGCTTTCACGGCTTTTCCCTTAGGAAGAACCCTAATACCCGGCTGATTTACCTTCCTAGGGTTACTGTTAGGCTTAGGCCTAGGACTTTTAAAACCAGGAAGCCCTGGGCTCCAGGCACACTGCAGCTGCGAAAGGCAGGCATCCCAAGGGGAGCGCAAAAGTGACGCAACTTGGCTGCCACCACTGATATTTCCATGAGACCATCCCGAACCATAGGCTGATTTTCCTTCCTAGGGTTAAGGTTTGAGTTACGCCTAGGGTAAGGGTCTATTAACCAGAAAGCCCTGAGTTCCAAGAACACAGCAGCTGCGAAGGACTAGCCAAGAAGAGCGCAAAAGTAGCACAACATGCCTGCCTCCACAGCTTTTTCCTTGGGGACATGCCTAATTCCTGGCTGATTTGCCTTTCTCGTCTTAGGGTTGGGGTTCGGCCTAGGGCTAGGATTTTTAAAAGCAGGAAGCCCTGAGTTCCAGGCACACTGGAGCTGTGAAAGGCATCCAAAAGGGAGTGCAAAAGTGCCACAACATGGCTGCTTTCACGGCTTTTTCCTTGGCAAGACGCCTAACACCAGGCTGATTTACCTTCCCAGGGTTACTGTTAGGCTTAGGCCTAGGGATAGGATTTTTAAAACTAGGAAGCCCTGGGCTCCAGGCACACTGCAGCTGTTCAAGGCATCCCAAGGGGAGTACAAAAGTGCAACAACATGGCAGCTTTCACAGCTTTTTCCTTGGCACCATCCCTATACCTAGGCTGATTTATCTGCCTAGGGTTAGGGTTAGGGTTCAGCCTAGGGCTTGGATTTCTTTAACCAGGAAGCCCTGAGTTCCAGGCTTACTTCATCTGCCAAAGGCATCCCAAAGGGAGTGCAGAAGTGCCACAACATGGCTGCTTTCACGGCTTTTCCCTTAGGAAGAACCCTAATACCCGGCTGATTTACCTTCCTAGGGTTACTGTTAGGCTTAGGCCTAGGACTTTTAAAACCAGGAAGCCCTGGGCTCCAGGCACACTGCAGCTGCGAAAGGCATCCCAAGGTGAGCGCAAAAGTGACGCAACTTGGCTGCCACCACTGATATTTCCATGAGACCATCCCGAACCATAGGCTGATTTTCCTTCCTAGGGTTAAGGTTTGAGTTACGCCTAGGGTAAGGGTCTATTAACCAGAAAGCCCTGAGTTCCAAGAACACAGCAGCTGCGAAGGACTACCCAAGAAGAGCGCAAAAGTACCACAACATGCCTGCCTCCACAGCTTTTTCCTTGGGGACATGCCTAATTCCTGGCTGATTTGCCTTTCTCGCCTTAGGGTTGGGGTTCGGCCTAGGGCTAGGATTTTTAAAAGCAGGAAGCCCTGAGTTCCAGGCACACTGGAGCTGTGAAAGGCATCCAAAAGGGAGTGCAAAAGTGCCACAACATGGCTGCTTTCACGGCTTTTTCCTTGGCAAGATGCCTAACACCAGGCTGATTTACCTTCCCAGGGTTACTGTTAGGCTTAGGCCTAGGGCTAGGATTTTTAAAACTAGGAAGCCCTTAGCTCCAGGCACACTGCAGCTGTTCAAGGCATCCCAAGGGGAGTACAAAAGTGCAACAACATGGCAGCTTTCACAGCTTTTTCCTTGGCACCATCCCTATACCTAGGCTGATTTATCTGCCTAGGGTTAGGGTTAGGGTTCAGCCTAGGGCTTGGATTTCTTTAACCAGGAAGCCCTGAGTTCCAGGCTTACTTCATCTGCCAAAGGCATCCCAAAGGGAGTGCAGAAGTGCCACAACATGGCTGCTTTCACGGCTTTTCCCTTAGGAAGAACCCTAATACCCGGCTGATTTACCTTCCTAGGGTTACTGTTAGGCTTAGGCCTAGGACTTTTAAAACCAGGAAGCCCTGGGCTCCAGGCACACTGCAGCTGCGAAAGGCATCCCAAGGGGAGCGCAAAAGTGACGCAACTTGGCTGCCACCACTGATATTTCCATGAGACCATCCCGAACCATAGGCTGATTTTCCTTCCTAGGGTTAAGGTTTGAGTTACGCCTAGGGTAAGGGCTCTATTAACCAGAAAGCCCTGAGTTCCAAGAACACAGCAGCTGCGAAGGACTAGCCAAGAAGAACGCAAAAGTAGCACAACATGCCTGCCTCCACAGCTTTTTCCTTGGGGACATGCCTAATTCCTGGCTGATTTGCCTTTCTCGTCTTAGGGTTGGGGTTCGGCCTAGGGCTAGGATTTTTAAAAGCAGGAAGCCCTGAGTTCCAGGCACACTGGAGCTGTGAAAGGCATCCAAAAGGGAGTGCAAAAGTGCCACAACATGGCTGTTTCACGGCTTTTTCCTTGGCAAGACGCCTAACACCAGGCTGATTTACCTTCCCAGGGTTACTGTTAGGCTTAGGCCTAGGGCTAGGATTTTTAAAACTAGGAAGCCCTGGGCTCCAGGCACACTGCAGCTGTTCAAGGCATCCCAAGGGGAGTACAAAAGTGCAACAACATGGCAGCTTTCACAGCTTTTTCCTTGGCACCATCCCTAAACCTAGGTTGATTTATCTGCCTAGGGTTAGGGTTAGGGTTCAGCCTAGGGCTGTGATTTCTTTAACCAGGAAGCCCTGAGTTCCAGGCTTACTTCATCTGCCAAAGGCATCCCAAAGGGAGTGCAGAAGTGCCACAACATGGCTGCTTTCACGGCTTTTCCCTTAGGAAGAACCCTAATACCCGGCTGATTTACCTTCCTAGGGTTACTGTTAGGCTTAGGCCTAGGACTTTTAAAACCAGGAAGCCCTGGGCTCCAGGCACACTGCAGCTGCGAAAGGCAGGCATCCCAAGGGGAGCGCAAAAGTGACGCAACTTGGCTGCCACCACTGATATTTCCATGAGACCATCCCGAACCATAGGCTGATTTTCCTTCCTAGGGTTAAGGTTTGAGTTACGCCTAGGGTAAGGGTCTATTAACCAGAAAGCCCTGAGTTCCAAGAACACAGCAGCTGCGAAGGACTAGCCAAGAAGAGCGCAAAAGTACCACAACATGCCTGCCTCCACAGCTTTTTCCTTGGGGACATGCCTAATTCCTGGCTGATTTGCCTTTCTCGTCTTAGGGTTGGGGTTCGGCCTAGGGCTAGGATTTTTAAAAGCAGGAAGCCCTGAGTTCCAGGCACACTGGAGCTGTGAAAGGCATCCAAAAGGGAGTGCAAAAGTGCCACAACATGGCTGCTTTCACGGCTTTTTCCTTGGCAAGACGCCTAACACCAGGCTGATTTACCTTCCCAGGGTTACTGTTAGGCTTAGGCCTAGGGCTAGGATTTTTAAAACTAGGAAGCCCTTAGCTCCAGGCACACTGCAGCTGTTCAAGGCATCCCAAGGGGAGTACAAAAGTGCAACAACATGGCAGCTTTCACAGCTTTTTCCTTGGCACCATCCCTATACCTAGGCTGATTTTCCTTCCTAGGGTTAAGGTTTGAGTTACGCCTAGGGTAAGGGTCTATTAACCAGAAAGCCCTGAGTTCCAAGAACACAGCAGCTGCGAAGGACTAGCCAAGAAGAGCGCAAAAGTACCACAACATGCCTGCCTCCACAGCTTTTTCCTTGGGGACATGCCTAATTCCTGGCTGATTTGCCTTTCTCGTCTTAGGGTTGGGGTTCGGCCTAGGGCTAGGATTTTTAAAAGCAGGAAGCCCTGAGTTGCAGGCACACTGGAGCTGTGAAAGGCATCCAAAAGGGAGTGCAAAAGTGCCACAACATGGCTGCTTTCACGGCTTTTTCCTTGGCAAGACGCCTAACACCAGGCTGATTTACCTTCCCAGGGTTACTGTTAGGCTTAGGCCTAGGGCTAGGATTTTTAAAACTAGGAAGCCCTTAGCTCCAGGCACACTGCAGCTGTTCAAGGCATCCCAAGGGGAGTACAAAAGTGCAACAACATGGCAGCTTTCACAGCTTTTTCCTTGGCACCATCCCTATACCTAGGCTGATTTATCTGCCTAGGGTTAGGGTTAGGGTTCAGCCTAGGGCTTGGATTTCTTTAACCAGGAAGCCCTGAGTTCCAGGCTTACTTCATCTGCCAAAGGCATCCCAAAGGGAGTGCAGAAGTGCCACAACATGGCTGCTTTCACGGCTTTTCCCTTAGGAAGAACCCTAATACCCGGCTGATTTACCTTCCTAGGGTTACTGTTAGGCTTAGGCCTAGGACTTTTAAAACCAGGAAGCCCTGGGCTCCAGGCACACTGCAGCTGCGAAAGGCAGGCATCCCAAGGGGAGCGCAAAAGTGACGCAACTTGGCTGCCACCACTGATATTTCCATGAGACCATCCCGAACCATAGGATGATTTTCCTTCCTAGGGTTAAGGTTTGAGTTACGCCTAGGGTAAGGGTCTATTAACCAGAAAGCCCTGAGTTCCAAGAACACAGCAGCTGCGAAGGACTAGCCAAGAAGAGCGCAAAAGTACCACAACATGCCTGCCTCCACAGCTTTTTCCTTGGGGACATGCCTAATTCCTGGCTGATTTGCCTTTCTCGTCTTAGGGTTGGGGTTCGGCCTAGGGCTATGATTTTTAAAATCAGGAAGCCCTGAGTTCCAGGCACACTGCAGCTGTGAAAGGCATCCAAAAGGGAGTGCAAAAGTGCCACAACATGGCTGCTTTCACGGCTTTTTCCTTGGCAAGACGCCTAACACCAGGCTGATTTACCTTCCCAGGGTTACTGTTAGGCTTAGGCCTAGGGCTAGGATTTTTAAAACTAGGAAGCCCTTAGCTCCAGGCACACTGCAGCTGTTCAAGGCATCCCAAGGGGAGTACAAAAGTGCAACAACATGGCAGCTTTCACAGCTTTTTCCTTGGCACCATCCCTATACCTAGGCTGATTTATCTGCCTAGGGTTAGGGTTAGGGTTCAGCCTAGGGCTTGGATTTCTTTAACCAGGAAGCCCTGAGTTCCAGGCTTACTTCATCTGCCAAAGGCATCCCAAAGGGAGTGCAGAAGTGCCACAACATGGCTGCTTTCACGGCTTTTCCCTTAGGAAGAACCCTAATACCCGGCTGATTTACCTTCCTAGGGTTACTGTTAGGCTTAGGCCTAGGACTTTTAAAACCAGGAAGCCCTGGGCTCCAGGCACACTGCAGCTGCGAAAGGCAGGCATCCCAAGGGGAGCGCAAAAGTGACGCAACTTGGCTGCCACCACTGATATTTCCATGAGACCATCCCGAACCATAGGCTGATTTTCCTTCCTAGGGTTAAGGTTTGAGTTACGCCTAGGGTAAGGGTCTATTAACCAGAAAGCCCTGAGTTCCAAGAACACAGCAGCTGCGAAGGACTAGCCAAGAAGAGCGCAAAAGTACCACAACATGCCTGCCTCCACAGCTTTTTCCTTGGGGACATGCCTAATTCCTGGCTGATTTGCCTTTCTCGTCTTAGGGTTGGGGTTCGGCCTAGGGCTAGGATTTTTAAAAGCAGGAAGCCATGAGTTCCAGGCACACTGCAGCTGTGAAAGGCATCCAAAAGGGAGTGCAAAAGTGCCACAACATGGCTGCTTTCACGGCTTTTTCCTTGGCAAGACGCCTAACACCAGGCTGATTTACCTTCCCAGGGTTACTGTTAGGCTTAGGCCTAGGGCTAGGATTTTTAAAACTAGGAAGCCCTTAGCTCCAGGCACACTGCAGCTGTTCAAGGCATCCCAAGGGGAGTACAAAAGTGCAACAACATGGCAGCTTTCACAGCTTTTTCCTTGGCACCATCCCTATACCTAGGCTGATTTATCTGCCTAGGGTTAGGGTTAGGGTTCAGCCTAGGGCTTGGATTTCTTTAACCAGGAAGCCCTGAGTTCCAGGCTTACTTCATCTGCCAAAGGCATCCCAAAGGGAGTGCAGAAGTGCCACAACATGGCTGCTTTCACGGCTTTTCCCTTAGGAAGAACCCTAATACCCGGCTGATTTACCTTC
This sequence comes from Ammospiza caudacuta, assembly GCF_027887145.1. NCBI lineage: Eukaryota > Metazoa > Chordata > Aves > Passeriformes > Passerellidae > Ammospiza > Ammospiza caudacuta. The sequence continues at coordinate 452,619 of NW_026682911.1, forward strand.
CTAGGGTTACTGTTAGGCTTAGGCCTAGGACTTTTAAAACCAGGAAGCCCTGGGCTCCAGGCACACTGCAGCTGCGAAAGGCATCCCAAGGTGAGCGCAAAAGTGACGCAACTTGGCTGCCACCACTGATATTTCCATGAGACCATCCCGAACCATAGGCTGATTTTCCTTCCTAGGGTTAAGGTTTGAGTTACGCCTAGGGTAAGGGTCTATTAACCAGAAAGCCCTGAGTTCCAAGAACACAGCAGCTGCGAAGGACTACCCAAGAAGAGCGCAAAAGTAGCACAACATGCCTGCCTCCACAGCTTTTTCCTTGGGGACATGCCTAATTCCTGGCTGATTTGCCTTTCTCGTCTTAGGGTTGGGGTTCGGCCTAGGGCTAGGATTTTTAAAAGCAGGAAGCCCTGAGTTCCAGGCACACTGCAGCTGTGAAAGGCATCCAAAAGGGAGTGCAAAAGTGCCACAACATGGCTGCTTTCACGGCTTTTTCCTTGGCAAGATGCCTAACACCAGGCTGATTTACCTTCCCAGGGTTACTGTTAGGCTTAGGCCTAGGGCTAGGATTTTTAAAACTAGGAAGCCCTTAGCTCCAGGCACACTGCAGCTGTTCAAGGCATCCCAAGGGGAGTACAAAAGTGCAACAACATGGCAGCTTTCACAGCTTTTTCCTTGGCACCATCCCTATACCTAGGCTGATTTATCTGCCTAGGGTTAGGGTTAGGGTTCAGCCTAGGGCTTGGATTTCTTTAACCAGGAAGCCCTGAGTTCCAGGCTTACTTCATCTGCCAAAGGCATCCCAAAGGGAGTGCAGAAGTGCCACAACATGGCTGCTTTCACGGCTTTTCCCTTAGGAAGAACCCTAATACCCGGCTGATTTACCTTCCTAGGGTTACTGTTAGGCTTAGGCCTAGGACTTTTAAAACCAGGAAGCCCTGGGCTCCAGGCACACTGCAGCTGCGAAAGGCATCCCAAGGGGAGCGCAAAAGTGACGCAACTTGGCTGCCACCACTGATATTTCCATGAGACCATCCCGAACCATAGGCTGATTTTCCTTCCTAGGGTTAAGGTTTGAGTTACGCCTAGGGTAAGGGCTCTATTAACCAGAAAGCCCTGAGTTCCAAGAACACAGCAGCTGCGAAGGACTAGCCAAGAAGAGCGCAAAAGTAGCACAACATGCCTGCCTCCACAGCTTTTTCCTTGGGGACATGCCTAATTCCTGGCTGATTTGCCTTTCTCGTCTTAGGGTTGGGGTTCGGCCTAGGGCTAGGATTTTTAAAAGCAGGAAGCCCTGAGTTCCAGGCACACTGGAGCTGTGAAAGGCATCCAAAAGGGAGTGCAAAAGTGCCACAACATGGCTGTTTCACGGCTTTTTCCTTGGCAAGACGCCTAACACCAGGCTGATTTACCTTCCCAGGGTTACTGTTAGGCTTAGGCCTAGGGCTAGGATTTTTAAAACTAGGAAGCCCTGGGCTCCAGGCACACTGCAGCTGTTCAAGGCATCCCAAGGGGAGTACAAAAGTGCAACAACATGGCAGCTTTCACAGCTTTTTCCTTGGCACCATCCCTATACCTAGGCTGATTTTCCTTCCTAGGGTTAAGGTTTGAGTTACGCCTAGGGTAAGGGTCTATTAACCAGAAAGCCCTGAGTTCCAAGAACACAGCAGCTGCGAAGGACTAGCCAAGAAGAGCGCAAAAGTAGCACAACATGCCTGCCTCCACAGCTTTTTCCTTGGGGACATGCCTAATTCCTGGCTGATTTGCCTTTCTCGTCTTAGGGTTGGGGTTCGGCCTAGGGCTAGGATTTTTAAAAGCAGGAAGCCCTGAGTTCCAGGCACACTGCAGCTGTGAAAGGCATCCAAAAGGGAGTGCAAAAGTGCCACAACATGGCTGCTTTCACGGCTTTTTCCTTGGCAAGACGCCTAACACCAGGCTGATTTACCTTCCCAGGGTTACTGTTAGGCTTAGGCCTAGGGCTAGGATTTTTAAAACTAGGAAGCCCTTAGCTCCAGGCACACTGCAGCTGTTCAAGGCATCCCAAGGGGAGTACAAAAGTGCAACAACATGGCAGCTTTCACAGCTTTTTCCTTGGCACCATCCCTATACCTAGGCTGATTTATCTGCCTAGGGTTAGGGTTAGGGTTCAGCCTAGGGCTTGGATTTCTTTAACCAGGAAGCCCTGAGTTCCAGGCTTACTTCATCTGCCAAAGGCATCCCAAAGGGAGTGCAGAAGTGCCACAACATGGCTGCTTTCACGGCTTTTCCCTTAGGAAGAACCCTAATACCCGGCTGATTTACCTTCCTAGGGTTACTGTTAGGCTTAGGCCTAGGACTTTTAAAACCAGGAAGCCCTGGGCTCCAGGCACACTGCAGCTGCGAAAGGCATCCCAAGGGGAGCGCAAAAGTGACGCAACTTGGCTGCCACCACTGATATTTCCATGAGACCATCCCGAACCATAGGCTGATTTTCCTTCCTAGGGTTAAGGTTTGAGTTACGCCTAGGGTAAGGGTCTATTAACCAGAAAGCCCTGAGTTCCAAGAACACAGCAGCTGCGAAGGACTAGCCAAGAAGAGCGCAAAAGTAGCACAACATGCCTGCCTCCACAGCTTTTTCCTTGGGGACATGCCTAATTCCTGGCTGATTTGCCTTTCTCGTCTTAGGGTTGGGGTTCGGCCTAGGGCTATGATTTTTAAAATCAGGAAGCCCTGAGTTCCAGGCACACTGCAGCTGTGAAAGGCATCCAAAAGGGAGTGCAAAAGTGCCACAACATGGCTGCTTTCACGGCTTTTTCCTTGGCAAGACGCCTAACACCAGGCTGATTTACCTTCCCAGGGTTACTGTTAGGCTTAGGCCTAGGGCTAGGATTTTTAAAACTAGGAAGCCCTTAGCTCCAGGCACACTGCAGCTGTTCAAGGCATCCCAAGGGGAGTACAAAAGTGCAACAACATGGCAGCTTTCACAGCTTTTTCCTTGGCACCATCCCTATACCTAGGCTGATTTATCTGCCTAGGGTTAGGGTTAGGGTTCAGCCTAGGGCTTGGATTTCTTTAACCAGGAAGCCCTGAGTTCCAGGCTTACTTCATCTGCCAAAGGCATCCCAAAGGGAGTGCAGAAGTGCCACAACATGGCTGCTTTCACGGCTTTTCCCTTAGGAAGAACCCTAATACCCGGCTGATTTACCTTCCTAGGGTTACTGTTAGGCTTAGGCCTAGGACTTTTAAAACCAGGAAGCCCTGGGCTCCAGGCACACTGCAGCTGCGAAAGGCAGGCATCCCAAGGGGAGCGCAAAAGTGACGCAACTTGGCTGCCACCACTGATATTTCCATGAGACCATCCCGAACCATAGGCTGATTTTCCTTCCTAGGGTTAAGGTTTGAGTTACGCCTAGGGTAAGGGTCTATTAACCAGAAAGCCCTGAGTTCCAAGAACACAGCAGCTGCGAAGGACTAGCCAAGAAGAGCGCAAAAGTAGCACAACATGCCTGCCTCCACAGCTTTTTCCTTGGGGACATGCCTAATTCCTGGCTGATTTGCCTTTCTCGTCTTAGGGTTGGGGTTCGGCCTAGGGCTAGGATTTTTAAAATCAGGAAGCCCTGAGTTCCAGGCACACTGGAGCTGTGAAAGGCATCCAAAAGGGAGTGCAAAAGTGCCACAACATGGCTGCTTTCACGGCTTTTTCCTTGGCAAGACGCCTAACACCAGGCTGATTTACCTTCCCAGGGTTACTGTTAGGCTTAGGCCTAGGGATAGGATTTTTAAAACTAGGAAGCCCTGGGCTCCAGGCACACTGCAGCTGTTCAAGGCATCCCAAGGGGAGTACAAAAGTGCAACAACATGGCAGCTTTCACAGCTTTTTCCTTGGCACCATCCCTATACCTAGGCTGATTTATCTGCCTAGGGTTAGGGTTAGGGTTCAGCCTAGGGCTTGGATTTCTTTAACCAGGAAGCCCTGAGTTCCAGGCTTACTTCATCTGCCAAAGGCATCCCAAAGGGAGTGCAGAAGTGCCACAACATGGCTGCTTTCACGGCTTTTCCCTTAGGAAGAACCCTAATACCCGGCTGATTTACCTTCCTAGGGTTACTGTTAGGCTTAGGCCTAGGACTTTTAAAACCAGGAAGCCCTGGGCTCCAGGCACACTGCAGCTGCGAAAGGCATCCCAAGGTGAGCGCAAAAGTGACGCAACTTGGCTGCCACCACTGATATTTCCATGAGACCATCCCGAACCATAGGCTGATTTTCCTTCCTAGGGTTAAGGTTTGAGTTACGCCTAGGGTAAGGGTCTATTAACCAGAAAGCCCTGAGTTCCAAGAACACAGCAGCTGCGAAGGACTAGCCAAGAAGAGCGCAAAAGTAGCACAACATGCCTGCCTCCACAGCTTTTTCCTTGGGGACATGCCTAATTCCTGGCTGATTTGCCTTTCTCGTCTTAGGGTTGGGGTTCGGCCTAGGGCTAGGATTTTTAAAAGCAGGAAGCCCTGAGTTCCAGGCACACTGGAGCTGTGAAAGGCATCCAAAAGGGAGTGCAAAAGTGCCACAACATGGCTGCTTTCACGGCTTTTTCCTTGGCAAGAAGCCTAACACCAGGCTGATTTACCTTCCCAGGGTTACTGTTAGGCTTAGGCCTAGGTCTAGGATTTTTAAAACTAGGAAGCCCTTAGCTCCAGGCACACTGCAGCTGTTCAAGGCATCCCAAGGGGAGTACAAAAGTGCAACAACATGGCAGCTTTCACAGCTTTTTCCTTGGCACCATCCCTATACCTAGGCTGATTTATCTGCCTAGGGTTAGGGTTAGGGTTCAGCCTAGGGCTTGGATTTCTTTAACCAGGAAGCCCTGAGTTCCAGGCTTACTTCATCTGCCAAAGGCATCCCAAAGGGAGTGCAGAAGTGCCACAACATGGCTGCTTTCACGGCTTTTCCCTTAGGAAGAACCCTAATACCCGGCTGATTTACCTTCCTAGGGTTACTGTTAGGCTTAGGCCTAGGACTTTTAAAACCAGGAAGCCCTGGGCTCCAGGCACACTGCAGCTGCGAAAGGCAGGCATCCCAAGGGGAGCGCAAAAGTGACGCAACTTGGCTGCCACCACTGATATTTCCATGAGACCATCCCGAACCATAGGCTGATTTTCCTTCCTAGGGTTAAGGTTTGAGTTACGCCTAGGGTAAGGGTCTATTAACCAGAAAGCCCTGAGTTCCAAGAACACAGCAGCTGCGAAGGACTAGCCAAGAAGAGCGCAAAAGTACCACAACATGCCTGCCTCCACAGCTTTTTCCTTGGGGACATGCCTAATTCCTGGCTGATTTGCCTTTCTCGTCTTAGGGTTGGGGTTCGGCCTAGGGCTAGGATTTTTAAAAGCAGGAAGCCCTGAGTTCCAGGCACACTGGAGCTGTGAAAGGCATCCAAAAGGGAGTGCAAAAGTGCCACAACATGGCTGCTTTCACGGCTTTTTCCTTGGCAAGACGCCTAACACCAGGCTGATTTACCTTCCCAGGGTTACTGTTAGGCTTAGGCCTAGGGCTAGGATTTTTAAAACTAGGAAGCCCTTAGCTCCAGGCACACTGCAGCTGTTCAAGGCATCCCAAGGGGAGTACAAAAGTGCAACAACATGGCAGCTTTCACAGCTTTTTCCTTGGCACCATCCCTATACCTAGGCTGATTTATCTGCCTAGGGTTAGGGTTAGGGTTCAGCCTAGGGCTTGGATTTCTTTAACCAGGAAGCCCTGAGTTCCAGGCTTACTTCATCTGCCAAAGGCATCCCAAAGGGAGTGCAGAAGTGCCACAACATGGCTGCTTTTACGGCTTTTCCCTTAGGAAGAACCCTAATACCCGGCTGATTTACCTTCCTAGGGTTACTGTTAGGCTTAGGCCTAGGACTTTTAAAACCAGGAAGCCCTGGGCTCCAGGCACACTGCAGCTGCGAAAGGCAGGCATCCCAAGGGGAGCGCAAAAGTGACGCAACTTGGCTGCCACCACTGATATTTCCATGAGACCATCCCGAACCATAGGCTGATTTTCCTTCCTAGGGTTAAGGTTTGAGTTACGCCTAGGGTAAGGGTCTATTAACCAGAAAGCCCTGAGTTCCAAGAACACAGCAGCTGCGAAGGACTAGCCAAGAAGAGCGCAAAAGTAGCACAACATGCCTGCCTCCACAGCTTTTTCCTTGGGGACATGCCTAATTCCTGGCTGATTTGCCTTTCTCGTCTTAGGGTTGGGGTTCGGCCTAGGGCTAGGATTTTTAAAATCAGGAAGCCCTGAGTTCCAGGCACACTGCAGCTACCAAAGGCATCCAAAAGGGAGTGCAAAAGTGCCACAACATGGCTGCTTTCACGGCTTTTTCCTTGGCAAGACGCCTAACACCAGGCTGATTTACCTTCCCAGGGTTACTGTTAGGCTTAGGCCTAGGGCTAGGATTTTTAAAACTAGGAAGCCCTTAGCTCCAGGCACACTGCAGCTGTTCAAGGCATCCCAAGGGGAGTACAAAAGTGCAACAACATGGCAGCTTTCACAGCTTTTTCCTTGGCACCATCCCTATACCTAGGCTGATTTATCTGCCTAGGGTTAGGGTTAGGGTTCAGCCTAGGGCTTGGATTTCTTTAACCAGGAAGCCCTGAGTTCCAGGCTTACTTCATCTGCCAAAGGCATCCCAAAGGGAGTGCAGAAGTGCCACAACATGGCTGCTTTCACGGCTTTTCCCTTAGGAAGAACCCTAATACCCGGCTGATTTACCTTCCTAGGGTTACTGTTAGGCTTAGGCCTAGGACTTTTAAAACCAGGAAGCCCTGGGCTCCAGGCACACTGCAGCTGCGAAAGGCATCCCAAGGGGAGCGCAAAAGTGACGCAACTTGGCTGCCACCACTGATATTTCCATGAGACCATCCCGAACCATAGGCTGATTTTCCTTCCTAGGGTTAAGGTTTGAGTTACGCCTAGGGTAAGGGCTCTATTAACCAGAAAGCCCTGAGTTCCAAGAACACAGCAGCTGCGAAGGACTAGCCAAGAAGAGCGCAAAAGTACCACAACATGCCTGCCTCCACAGCTTTTTCCTTGGGGACATGCCTAATTCCTGGCTGATTTGCCTTTCTCGTCTTAGGGTTGGGGTTCGGCCTAGGGCTAGGATTTTTAAAATCAGGAAGCCCTGAGTTCCAGGCACACTGCAGCTACCAAAGGCATCCAAAAGGGAGTGCAAAAGTGCCACAACATGGCTGCTTTCACGGCTTTTTCCTTGGCAAGACGCCTAACACCAGGCTGATTTACCTTCCCAGGGTTACTGTTAGGCTTAGGCCTAGGGCTAGGATTTTTAAAACTAGGAAGCCCTTAGCTCCAGGCACACTGCAGCTGTTCAAGGCATCCCAAGGGGAGTACAAAAGTGCAACAACATGGCAGCTTTCACAGCTTTTTCCTTGGCACCATCCCTATACCTAGGCTGATTTATCTGCCTAGGGTTAGGGTTAGGGTTCAGCCTAGGGCTTGGATTTCTTTAACCAGGAAGCCCTGAGTTCCAGGCTTACTTCATCTGCCAAAGGCATCCCAAAGGGAGTGCAGAAGTGCCACAACATGGCTGCTTTCACGGCTTTTCCCTTAGGAAGAACCCTAATACCCGGCTGATTTACCTTCCTAGGGTTACTGTTAGGCTTAGGCCTAGGACTTTTAAAACCAGGAAGCCCTGGGCTCCAGGCACACTGCAGCTGCGAAAGGCAGGCATCCCAAGGGGAGCGCAAAAGTGACGCAACTTGGCTGCCACCACTGATATTTCCATGAGACCATCCCGAACCATAGGCTGATTTTCCTTCCTAGGGTTAAGGTTTGAGTTACGCCTAGGGTAAGGGTCTATTAACCAGAAAGCCCTGAGTTCCAAGAACACAGCAGCTGCGAAGGACTAGCCAAGAAGAGCGCAAAAGTAGCACAACATGCCTGCCTCCACAGCTTTTTCCTTGGGGACATGCCTAATTCCTGGCTGATTTGCCTTTCTCGTCTTAGGGTTGGGGTTCGGCCTAGGGCTAGGATTTTTAAAATCAGGAAGCCCTGAGTTCCAGGCACACTGGAGCTGTGAAAGGCATCCAAAAGGGAGTGCAAAAGTGCCACAACATGGCTGCTTTCACGGCTTTTTCCTTGGCAAGACGCCTAACACCAGGCTGATTTACCTTCCCAGGGTTACTGTTAGGCTTAGGCCTAGGGATAGGATTTTTAAAACTAGGAAGCCCTGGGCTCCAGGCACACTGCAGCTGTTCAAGGCATCCCAAGGGGAGTACAAAAGTGCAACAACATGGCAGCTTTCACAGCTTTTTCCTTGGCACCATCCCTATACCTAGGCTGATTTATCTGCCTAGGGTTAGGGTTAGGGTTCAGCCTAGGGCTTGGATTTCTTTAACCAGGAAGCCCTGAGTTCCAGGCTTACTTCATCTGCCAAAGGCATCCCAAAGGGAGTGCAGAAGTGCCACAACATGGCTGCTTTCACGGCTTTTCCCTTAGGAAGAACCCTAATACCCGGCTGATTTACCTTCCTAGGGTTACTGTTAGGCTTAGGCCTAGGACTTTTAAAACCAGGAAGCCCTGGGCTCCAGGCACACTGCAGCTGCGAAAGGCATCCCAAGGTGAGCGCAAAAGTGACGCAACTTGGCTGCCACCACTGATATTTCCATGAGACCATCCCGAACCATAGGCTGATTTTCCTTCCTAGGGTTAAGGTTTGAGTTACGCCTAGGGTAAGGGTCTATTAACCAGAAAGCCCTGAGTTCCAAGAACACAGCAGCTGCGAAGGACTAGCCAAGAAGAGCGCAAAAGTAGCACAACATGCCTGCCTCCACAGCTTTTTCCTTGGGGACATGCCTAATTCCTGGCTGATTTGCCTTTCTCGTCTTAGGGTTGGGGTTCGGCCTAGGGCTAGGATTTTTAAAAGCAGGAAGCCCTGAGTTCCAGGCACACTGGAGCTGTGAAAGGCATCCAAAAGGGAGTGCAAAAGTGCCACAACATGGCTGCTTTCACGGCTTTTTCCTTGGCAAGAAGCCTAACACCAGGCTGATTTACCTTCCCAGGGTTACTGTTAGGCTTAGGCCTAGGTCTAGGATTTTTAAAACTAGGAAGCCCTTAGCTCCAGGCACACTGCAGCTGTTCAAGGCATCCCAAGGGGAGTACAAAAGTGCAACAACATGGCAGCTTTCACAGCTTTTTCCTTGGCACCATCCCTATACCTAGGCTGATTTATCTGCCTAGGGTTAGGGTTAGGGTTCAGCCTAGGGCTTGGATTTCTTTAACCAGGAAGCCCTGAGTTCCAGGCTTACTTCATCTGCCAAAGGCATCCCAAAGGGAGTGCAGAAGTGCCACAACATGGCTGCTTTCACGGCTTTTCCCTTAGGAAGAACCCTAATACCCGGCTGATTTACCTTCCTAGGGTTACTGTTAGGCTTAGGCCTAGGACTTTTAAAACCAGGAAGCCCTGGGCTCCAGGCACACTGCAGCTGCGAAAGGCAGGCATCCCAAGGGGAGCGCAAAAGTGACGCAACTTGGCTGCCACCACTGATATTTCCATGAGACCATCCCGAACCATAGGCTGATTTTCCTTCCTAGGGTTAAGGTTTGAGTTACGCCTAGGGTAAGGGTCTATTAACCAGAAAGCCCTGAGTTCCAAGAACACAGCAGCTGCGAAGGACTAGCCAAGAAGAGCGCAAAAGTACCACAACATGCCTGCCTCCACAGCTTTTTCCTTGGGGACATGCCTAATTCCTGGCTGATTTGCCTTTCTCGTCTTAGGGTTGGGGTTCGGCCTAGGGCTAGGATTTTTAAAAGCAGGAAGCCCTGAGTTCCAGGCACACTGGAGCTGTGAAAGGCATCCAAAAGGGAGTGCAAAAGTGCCACAACATGGCTGCTTTCACGGCTTTTTCCTTGGCAAGACGCCTAACACCAGGCTGATTTACCTTCCCAGGGTTACTGTTAGGCTTAGGCCTAGGGCTAGGATTTTTAAAACTAGGAAGCCCTTAGCTCCAGGCACACTGCAGCTGTTCAAGGCATCCCAAGGGGAGTACAAAAGTGCAACAACATGGCAGCTTTCACAGCTTTTTCCTTGGCACCATCCCTATACCTAGGCTGATTTATCTGCCTAGGGTTAGGGTTAGGGTTCAGCCTAGGGCTTGGATTTCTTTAACCAGGAAGCCCTGAGTTCCAGGCTTACTTCATCTGCCAAAGGCATCCCAAAGGGAGTGCAGAAGTGCCACAACATGGCTGCTTTTACGGCTTTTCCCTTAGGAAGAACCCTAATACCCGGCTGATTTACCTTCCTAGGGTTACTGTTAGGCTTAGGCCTAGGACTTTTAAAACCAGGAAGCCCTGGGCTCCAGGCACACTGCAGCTGCGAAAGGCAGGCATCCCAAGGGGAGCGCAAAAGTGACGCAACTTGGCTGCCACCACTGATATTTCCATGAGACCATCCCGAACCATAGGCTGATTTTCCTTCCTAGGGTTAAGGTTTGAGTTACGCCTAGGGTAAGGGTCTATTAACCAGAAAGCCCTGAGTTCCAAGAACACAGCAGCTGCGAAGGACTAGCCAAGAAGAGCGCAAAAGTAGCACAACATGCCTGCCTCCACAGCTTTTTCCTTGGGGACATGCCTAATTCCTGGCTGATTTGCCTTTCTCGTCTTAGGGTTGGGGTTCGGCCTAGGGCTAGGATTTTTAAAATCAGGAAGCCCTGAGTTCCAGGCACACTGCAGCTACCAAAGGCATCCAAAAGGGAGTGCAAAAGTGCCACAACATGGCTGCTTTCACGGCTTTTTCCTTGGCAAGACGCCTAACACCAGGCTGATTTACCTTCCCAGGGTTACTGTTAGGCTTAGGCCTAGGGCTAGGATTTTTAAAACTAGGAAGCCCTTAGCTCCAGGCACACTGCAGCTGTTCAAGGCATCCCAAGGGGAGTACAAAAGTGCAACAACATGGCAGCTTTCACAGCTTTTTCCTTGGCACCATCCCTATACCTAGGCTGATTTATCTGCCTAGGGTTAGGGTTAGGGTTCAGCCTAGGGCTTGGATTTCTTTAACCAGGAAGCCCTGAGTTCCAGGCTTACTTCATCTGCCAAAGGCATCCCAAAGGGAGTGCAGAAGTGCCACAACATGGCTGCTTTCACGGCTTTTCCCTTAGGAAGAACCCTAATACCCGGCTGATTTACCTTCCTAGGGTTACTGTTAGGCTTAGGCCTAGGACTTTTAAAACCAGGAAGCCCTGGGCTCCAGGCACACTGCAGCTGCGAAAGGCATCCCAAGGGGAGCGCAAAAGTGACGCAACTTGGCTGCCACCACTGATATTTCCATGAGACCATCCCGAACCATAGGCTGATTTTCCTTCCTAGGGTTAAGGTTTGAGTTACGCCTAGGGTAAGGGCTCTATTAACCAGAAAGCCCTGAGTTCCAAGAACACAGCAGCTGCGAAGGACTAGCCAAGAAGAGCGCAAAAGTACCACAACATGCCTGCCTCCACAGCTTTTTCCTTGGGGACATGCCTAATTCCTGGCTGATTTGCCTTTCTCGTCTTAGGGTTGGGGTTCGGCCTAGGGCTAGGATTTTTAAAAGCAGGAAGCCCTGAGTTCCAGGCACACTGCAGCTGTGAAAGGCATCCAAAAGGGAGTGCAAAAGTGCCACAACATGGCTGCTTTCACGGCTTTTTCCTTGGCAAGACGCCTAACACCAGGCTGATTTACCTTCCCAGGGTTACTGTTAGGCTTAGGCCTAGGGCTAGGATTTTTAAAACTAGGAAGCCCTTAGCTCCAGGCACACTGCAGCTGTTCAAGGCATCCCAAGGGGAGTACAAAAGTGCAACAACATGGCAGCTTTCACAGCTTTTTCCTTGGCACCATCCCTATACCTAGGCTGATTTATCTGCCTAGGGTTAGGGTTAGGGTTCAGCCTAGGGCTTGGATTTCTTTAACCAGGAAGCCCTGAGTTCCAGGCTTACTTCATCTGCCAAAGGCATCCCAAAGGGAGTGCAGAAGTGCCACAACATGGCTGCTTTCACGGCTTTTCCCTTAGGAAGAACCCTAATACCCGGCTGATTTACCTTCCTAGGGTTACTGTTAGGCTTAGGCCTAGGACTTTTAAAACCAGGAAGCCCTGGGCTCCAGGCACACTGCAGCTGCGAAAGGCAGGCATCCCAAGGGGAGCGCAAAAGTGACGCAACTTGGCTGCCACCACTGATATTTCCATGAGACCATCCCGAACCATAGGCTGATTTTCCTTCCTAGGGTTAAGGTTTGAGTTACGCCTAGGGTAAGGGTCTATTAACCAGAAAGCCCTGAGTTCCAAGAACACAGCAGCTGCGAAGGACTAGCCAAGAAGAGCGCAAAAGTACCACAACATGCCTGCCTCCACAGCTTTTTCCTTGGGGACATGCCTAATTCCTGGCTGATTTGCCTTTCTCGTCTTAGGGTTGGGGTTCGGCCTAGGGCTAGGATTTTTAAAAGCAGGAAGCCCTGAGTTCCAGGCACACTGCAGCTGTGAAAGGCATCCAAAAGGGAGTGCAAAAGTGCCACAACATGGCTGCTTTCACGGCTTTTTCCTTGGCAAGACGCCTAACACCAGGCTGATTTACCTTCCCAGGGTTACTGTTAGGCTTAGGCCTAGGGATAGGATTTTTAAAACTAGGAAGCCCTGGGCTCCAGGCACACTGCAGCTGTTCAAGGCATCCCAAGGGGAGTACAAAAGTGCAACAACATGGCAGCTTTCACAGCTTTTTCCTTGGCACCATCCCTATACCTAGGCTGATTTATCTGCCTAGGGTTAGGGTTAGGGTTCAGCCTAGGGCTTGGATTTCTTTAACCAGGAAGCCCTGAGTTCCAGGCTTACTTCATCTGCCAAAGGCATCCCAAAGGGAGTGCAGAAGTGCCACAACATGGCTGCTTTCACGGCTTTTCCCTTAGGAAGAACCCTAATACCCGGCTGATTTACCTTCCTAGGGTTACTGTTAGGCTTAGGCCTAGGACTTTTAAAACCAGGAAGCCCTGGGCTCCAGGCACACTGCAGCTGCGAAAGGCATCCCAAGGTGAGCGCAAAAGTGACGCAACTTGGCTGCCACCACTGATATTTCCATGAGACCATCCCGAACCATAGGCTGATTTTCCTTCCTAGGGTTAAGGTTTGAGTTACGCCTAGGGTAAGGGTCTATTAACCAGAAAGCCCTGAGTTCCAAGAACACAGCAGCTGCGAAGGACTAGCCAAGAAGAGCGCAAAAGTACCACAACATGCCTGCCTCCACAGCTTTTTCCTTGGGGACATGCCTAATTCCTGGCTGATTTGCCTTTCTCGTCTTAGGGTTGGGGTTCGGCCTAGGGCTAGGATTTTTAAAAGCAGGAAGCCCTGAGTTCCAGGCACACTGCAGCTGTGAAAGGCATCCAAAAGGGAGTGCAAAAGTGCCACAACATGGCTGCTTTCACGGCTTTTTCCTTGGCAAGAAGCCTAACACCAGGCTGATTTACCTTCCCAGGGTTACTGTTAGGCTTAGGCCTAGGTCTAGGATTTTTAAAACTAGGAAGCCCTTAGCTCCAGGCACACTGCAGCTGTTCAAGGCATCCCAAGGGGAGTACAAAAGTGCAACAACATGGCAGCTTTCACAGCTTTTTCCTTGGCACCATCCCTATACCTAGGCTGATTTATCTGCCTAGGGTTAGGGTTAGGGTTCAGCCTAGGGCTTGGATTTTTTTAACCAGGAAGCCCTGAGTTCCAGGCTTACTTCATCTGCCAAAGGCATCCCAAAGGGAGTGCAGAAGTGCCACAACATGGCTGCTTTCACGGCTTTTCCCTTAGGAAGAACCCTAATACCCGGCTGATTTACCTTCCTAGGGTTACTGTTAGGCTTAGGCCTAGGACTTTTAAAACCAGGAAGCCCTGGGCTCCAGGCACACTGCAGCTGCGAAAGGCATCCCAAGGGGAGCGCAAAAGTGACGCAACTTGGCTGCCACCACTGATATTTCCATGAGACCATCCCGAACCATAGGCTGATTTTCCTTCCTAGGGTTAAGGTTTGAGTTACGCCTAGGGTAAGGGTCTATTAACCAGAAAGCCCTGAGTTCCAAGAACACAGCAGCTGCGAAGGACTAGCCAAGAAGAGCGCAAAAGTACCACAACATGCCTGCCTCCACAGCTTTTTCCTTGGGGACATGCCTAATTCCTGGCTGATTTGCCTTTCTCGTCTTAGGGTTGGGTTTCGGCCTAGGGCTAGGATTTTTAAAAGCAGGAAGCCCTGAGTTCCAGGCACACTGGAGCTGTGAAAGGCATCCAAAAGGGAGTGCAAAAGTGCCACAACATGGCTGCTTTCACGGCTTTTTCCTTGGCAAGACGCCTAACACCAGGCTGATTTACCTTCCCAGGGTTACTGTTAGGCTTAGGCCTAGGGCTAGGATTTTTAAAACTAGGAAGCCCTTAGCTCCAGGCACACTGCAGCTGTTCAAGGCATCCCAAGGGGAGTACAAAAGTGCAACAACATGGCAGCTTTCACAGCTTTTTCCTTGGCACCATCCCTATACCTAGGCTGATTTATCTGCCTAGGGTTAGGGTTAGGGTTCAGCCTAGGGCTTGGATTTCTTTAACCAGGAAGCCCTGAGTTCCAGGCTTACTTCATCTGCCAAAGGCATCCCAAAGGGAGTGCAGAAGTGCCACAACATGGCTGCTTTCACGGCTTTTCCCTTAGGAAGAAGCCTAATACCCGGCTGATTTACCTTCCTAGGGTTACTGTTAGGCTTAGGCCTAGGACTTTTAAAACCAGGAAGCCCTGGGCTCCAGGCACACTGCAGCTGCGAAAGGCAGGCATCCCAAGGGGAGCGCAAAAGTGACGCAACTTGGCTGCCACCACTGATATTTCCATGAGACCATCCCGAACCATAGGCTGATTTTCCTTCCTAGGGTTAAGGTTTGAGTTACGCCTAGGGTAAGGGTCTATTAACCAGAAAGCCCTGAGTTCCAAGAACACAGCAGCTGCGAAGGACTAGCCAAGAAGAGCGCAAAAGTACCACAACATGCCTGCCTCCACAGCTTTTTCCTTGGGGACATGCCTAATTCCTGGCTGATTTGCCTTTCTCGTCTTAGGGTTGGGGTTCGGCCTAGGGCTAGGATTTTTAAAAGCAGGAAGCCCTGAGTTCCAGGCACACTGGAGCTGTGAAAGGCATCCAAAAGGGAGTGCAAAAGTGCCACAACATGGCTGCTTTCACGGCTTTTTCCTTGGCAAGACGCCTAACACCAGGCTGATTTACCTTCCCAGGGTTACTGTTAGGCTTAGGCCTAGGGCTAGGATTTTTAAAACTAGGAAGCCCTTAGCTCCAGGCACACTGCAGCTGTTCAAGGCATCCCAAGGGGAGTACAAAAGTGCAACAACATGGCAGCTTTCACAGCTTTTTCCTTGGCACCATCCCTATACCTAGGCTGATTTATCTGCCTAGTGTTAGGGTTAGGGTTCAGCCTAGGGCTTGGATTTCTTTAACCAGGAAGCCCTGAGTTCCAGGCTTTCTTCATCTGCCAAAGGCATCCCAAAGGGAGTGCAGAAGTGCCACAACATGGCTGCTTTCACGGCTTTTCCCTTAGGAAGAACCCTAATACCCGGCTGATTTACCTTCCTAGGGTTACTGTTAGGCTTAGGCCTAGGACTTTTAAAACCAGGAAGCCCTGGGCTCCAGGCACACTGCAGCTGCGAAAGGCATCCCAAGGGGAGCGCAAAAGTGACGCAACTTGGCTGCCACCACTGATATTTCCATGAGACCATCCCGAACCATAGGCTGATTTTCCTTCCTAGGGTTAAGGTTTGAGTTACGCCTAGGGTAAGGGCTCTATTAACCAGAAAGCCCTGAGTTCCAAGAACACAGCAGCTGCGAAGGACTACCCAAGAAGAGCGCAAAAGTACCACAACATGCCTGCCTCCACAGCTTTTTCCTTGGGGACATGCCTAATTCCTGGCTGATTTGCCTTTCTCGTCTTAGGGTTGGGGTTCGGCCTAGGGCTAGGATTTTTAAAAGCAGGAAGCCCTGAGTTCCAGGCACACTGCAGCTGTGAAAGGCATCCAAAAGGGAGTGCAAAAGTGCCACAACATGGCTGCTTTCACGGCTTTTTCCTTGGCAAGACGCCTAACACCAGGCTGATTTACCTTCCCAGGGTTACTGTTAGGCTTAGGCCTAGGGCTAGGATTTTTAAAACTAGGAAGCCCTTAGCTCCAGGCACACTGCAGCTGTTCAAGGCATCCCAAGGGGAGTACAAAAGTGCAACAACATGGCAGCTTTCACAGCTTTTTCCTTGGCACCATCCCTATACCTAGGCTGATTTATCTGCCTAGGGTTAGGGTTAGGGTTCAGCCTAGGGCTTGGATTTCTTTAACCAGGAAGCCCTGAGTTCCAGGCTTACTTCATCTGCCAAAGGCATCCCAAAGGGAGTGCAGAAGTGCCACAACATGGCTGCTTTCACGGCTTTTCCCTTAGGAAGAACCCTAATACCCGGCTGATTTACCTTCCTAGGGTTACTGTTAGGCTTAGGCCTAGGACTTTTAAAACCAGGAAGCCCTGGGCTCCAGGCACACTGCAGCTGCGAAAGGCATCCCAAGGGGAGCGCAAAAGTGACGCAACTTGGCTGCCACCACTGATATTTCCATGAGACCATCCCGAACCATAGGCTGATTTTCCTTCCTAGGGTTAAGGTTTGAGTTACGCCTAGGGTAAGGGTCTATTAACCAGAAAGCCCTGAGTTCCAAGAACACAGCAGCTGCGAAGGACTACCCAAGAAGAGCGCAAAAGTAGCACAACATGCCTGCCTCCACAGCTTTTTCCTTGGGGACATGCCTAATTCCTGGCTGATTTGCCTTTCTCGTCTTAGGGTTGGGGTTCGGCCTAGGGCTAGGATTTTTAAAAGCAGGAAGCCCTGAGTTCCAGGCACACTGCAGCTGTGAAAGGCATCCAAAAGGGAGTGCAAAAGTGCCACAACATGGCTGCTTTCACGGCTTTTTCCTTGGCAAGACGCCTAACACCAGGCTGATTTACCTTCCCAGGGTTACTGTTAGGCTTAGGCCTAGGGCTAGGATTTTTAAAACTAGGAAGCCCTTAGCTCCAGGCACACTGCAGCTGTTCAAGGCATCCCAAGGGGAGTACAAAAGTGCAACAACATGGCAGCTTTCACAGCTTTTTCCTTGGCACCATCCCTATACCTAGGCTGATTTATCTGCCTAGGGTTAGGGTTAGGGTTCAGCCTAGGGCTTGGATTTTTTTAACCAGGAAGCCCTGAGTTCCAGGCTTACTTCATCTGCCAAAGGCATCCCAAAGGGAGTGCAGAAGTGCCACAACATGGCTGCTTTCACGGCTTTTCCCTTAGGAAGAACCCTAATACCCGGCTGATTTACCTTCCTAGGGTTACTGTTAGGCTTAGGCCTAGGACTTTTAAAACCAGGAAGCCCTGGGCTCCAGGCACACTGCAGCTGCGAAAGGCATCCCAAGGGGAGCGCAAAAGTGACGCAACTTGGCTGCCACCACTGATATTTCCATGAGACCATCCCGAACCATAGGCTGATTTTCCTTCCTAGGGTTAAAGTTTGAGTTACGCCTAGGGTAAGGGCTCTATTAACCAGAAAGCCCTGAGTTCCAAGAACACAGCAGCTGCGAAGGACTACCCAAGAAGAGCGCAAAAGTACCACAACATGCCTGCCTCCACAGCTTTTTCCTTGGGGACATGCCTAATTCCTGGCTGATTTGCCTTTCTCGTCTTAGGGTTGGGGTTCGGCCTAGGGCTAGGATTTTTAAAAGCAGGAAGCCCTGAGTTCCAGGCACACTGGAGCTGTGAAAGGCATCCAAAAGGGAGTGCAAAAGTGCCACAACATGGCTGTTTCACGGCTTTTTCCTTGGCAAGATGCCTAACACCAGGCTGATTTACCTTCCCAGGGTTACTGTTAGGCTTAGGCCTAGGGCTAGGATTTTTAAAACTAGGAAGCCCTGGGCTCCAGGCACACTGCAGCTGTTCAAGGCATCCCAAGGGGAGTACAAAAGTGCAACAACATGGCAGCTTTCACAGCTTTTTCCTTGGCACCATCCCTATACCTAGGCTGATTTATCTGCCTAGGGTTAGGGTTCAGCCTAGGGCTTGGATTTCTTTAACCAGGAAGCCCTGAGTTCCAGGCTTACTTCATCTGCCAAAGGCATCCCAAAGGGAGTGCAGAAGTGCCACAACATGGCTGCTTTCACGGCTTTTCCCTTAGGAAGAACCCTAATACCCGGCTGATATACCTTCCTAGGGTTACTGTTAGGCTTAGGCCTAGGACTTTTAAAACCAGGAAGCCCTGGGCTCCAGGCACACTGCAGCTGCGAAAGGCAGGCATCCCAAGGTGAGCGCAAAAGTGACGCAACTTGGCTGCCACCACTGATATTTCCATGAGACCATCCCGAACCATAGGCTGATTTTCCTTCCTAGGGTTAAGGTTTGAGTTACGCCTAGGGTAAGGGCTCTATTAACCAGAAAGCCCTGAGTTCCAAGAACACAGCAGCTGCGAAGGACTAGCCAAGAAGAGCGCAAAAGTACCACAACATGCCTGCCTCCACAGCTTTTTCCTTGGGGACATGCCTAATTCCTGGCTGATTTGCCTTTCTCGTCTTAGGGTTGGGGTTCGGCCTAGGGCTAGGATTTTTAAAAGCAGGAAGCCCTGAGTTCCAGGCACACTGGAGCTGTGAAAGGCATCCAAAAGGGAGTGCAAAAGTGCCACAACATGGCTGCTTTCACGGCTTTTTCCTTGGCAAGACGCCTAACACCAGGCTGATTTACCTTCCCAGGGTTACTGTTAGGCTTAGGCCTAGGGCTAGGATTTTTAAAACTAGGAAGCCCTTAGCTCCAGGCACACTGCAGCTGTTCAAGGCATCCCAAGGGGAGTACAAAAGTGCAACAACATGGCAGCTTTCACAGCTTTTTCCTTGGCACCATCCCTATACCTAGGCTGATTTATCTGCCTAGGGTTAGGGTTAGGGTTCAGCCTAGGGCTTGGATTTCTTTAACCAGGAAGCCCTGAGTTCCAGGCTTACTTCATCTGCCAAAGGCATCCCAAAGGGAGTGCAGAAGTGCCACAACATGGCTGCTTTCACGGCTTTTCCCTTAGGAAGAACCCTAATACCCGGCTGATTTACCTTCCTAGGGTTACTGTTAGGCTTAGGCCTAGGACTTTTAAAACCAGGAAGCCCTGGGCTCCAGGCACACTGCAGCTGCGAAAGGCATCCCAAGGGGAGCGCAAAAGTGACGCAACTTGGCTGCCACCACTGATATTTCCATGAGACCATCCCGAACCATAGGCTGATTTTCCTTCCTAGGGTTAAAGTTTGAGTTACGCCTAGGGTAAGGGTCTATTAACCAGAAAGCCCTGAGTTCCAAGAACACAGCAGCTGCGAAGGACTACCCAAGAAGAGCGCAAAAGTAGCACAACATGCCTGCCTCCACAGCTTTTTCCTTGGGGACATGCCTAATTCCTGGCTGATTTGCCTTTCTCGTCTTAGGGTTGGGGTTCGGCCTAGGGCTAGGATTTTTAAAATCAGGAAGCCCTGAGTTCCAGGCACACTGGAGCTGTGAAAGGCATCCAAAAGGGAGTGCAAAAGTGCCACAACATGGCTGCTTTCACGGCTTTTTCCTTGGCAAGACGCCTAACACCAGGCTGATTTACCTTCCCAGGGTTACTGTTAGGCTTAGGCCTAGGGCTAGGATTTTTAAAACTAGGAAGCCCTTAGCTCCAGGCACACTGCAGCTGTTCAAGGCATCCCAAGGGGAGTACAAAAGTGCAACAACATGGCAGCTTTCACAGCTTTTTCCTTGGCACCATCCCTATACCTAGGCTGATTTATCTGCCTAGGGTTAGGGTTAGGGTTCAGCCTAGGGCTTGGATTTCTTTAACCAGGAAGCCCTGAGTTCCAGGCTTACTTCATCTGCCAAAGGCATCCCAAAGGGAGTGCAGAAGTGCCACAACATGGCTGCTTTCACGGCTTTTCCCTTAGGAAGAACCCTAATACCCGGCTGATTTACCTTCCTAGGGTTACTGTTAGGCTTAGGCCTAGGACTTTTAAAACCAGGAAGCCCTGGGCTCCAGGCACACTGCAGCTGCGAAAGGCAGGCATCCCAAGGGGAGCGCAAAAGTGACGCAACTTGGCTGCCACCACTGATATTTCCATGAGACCATCCCGAACCATAGGCTGATTTTCCTTCCTAGGGTTAAGGTTTGAGTTACGCCTAGGGTAAGGGCTCTATTAACCAGAAAGCCCTGAGTTCCAAGAACACAGCAGCTGCGAAGGACTAGCCAAGAAGAGCGCAAAAGTACCACAACATGCCTGCCTCCACAGCTTTTTCCTTGGGGACATGCCTAATTCCTGGCTGATTTGCCTTTCTCGTCTTAGGGTTGGGGTTCGGCCTAGGGCTAGGATTTTTAAAAGCAGGAAGCCCTGAGTTCCAGGCACACTGGAGCTGTGAAAGGCATCCAAAAGGGAGTGCAAAAGTGCCACAACATGGCTGCTTTCACGGCTTTTTCCTTGGCAAGACGCCTAACACCAGGCTGATTTACCTTCCCAGGGTTACTGTTAGGCTTAGGCCTAGGGCTAGGATTTTTAAAACTAGGAAGCCCTTAGCTCCAGGCACACTGCAGCTGTTCAAGGCATCCCAAGGGGAGTACAAAAGTGCAACAACATGGCAGCTTTCACAGCTTTTTCCTTGGCACCATCCCTATACCTAGGCTGATTTATCTGCCTAGGGTTAGGGTTAGGGTTCAGCCTAGGGCTTGGATTTCTTTAACCAGGAAGCCCTGAGTTCCAGGCTTACTTCATCTGCCAAAGGCATCCCAAAGGGAGTGCAGAAGTGCCACAACATGGCTGCTTTTACGGCTTTTCCCTTAGGAAGAACCCTAATACCCGGCTGATTTACCTTCCTAGGGTTACTGTTAGGCTTAGGCCTAGGACTTTTAAAACCAGGAAGCCCTGGGCTCCAGGCACACTGCAGCTGCGAAAGGCAGGCATCCCAAGGGGAGCGCAAAAGTGACGCAACTTGGCTGCCACCACTGATATTTCCATGAGACCATCCCGAACCATAGGCTGATTTTCCTTCCTAGGGTTAAGGTTTGAGTTACGCCTAGGGTAAGGGCTCTATTAACCAGAAAGCCCTGAGTTCCAAGAACACAGCAGCTGCGAAGGACTAGCCAAGAAGAGCGCAAAAGTACCACAACATGCCTGCCTCCACAGCTTTTTCCTTGGGGACATGCCTAATTCCTGGCTGATTTGCCTTTCTCGTCTTAGGGTTGGGGTTCGGCCTAGGGCTAGGATTTTTAAAAGCAGGAAGCCCTGAGTTCCAGGCACACTGGAGCTGTGAAAGGCATCCAAAAGGGAGTGCAAAAGTGCCACAACATGGCTGCTTTCACGGCTTTTTCCTTGGCAAGACGCCTAACACCAGGCTGATTTACCTTCCCAGGGTTACTGTTAGGCTTAGGCCTAGGGCTAGGATTTTTAAAACTAGGAAGCCCTTAGCTCCAGGCACACTGCAGCTGTTCAAGGCATCCCAAGGGGAGTACAAAAGTGCAACAACATGGCAGCTTTCACAGCTTTTTCCTTGGCACCATCCCTATACCTAGGCTGATTTATCTGCCTAGGGTTAGGGTTAGGGTTCAGCCTAGGGCTTGGATTTCTTTAACCAGGAAGCCCTGAGTTCCAGGCTTACTTCATCTGCCAAAGGCATCCCAAAGGGAGTGCAGAAGTGCCACAACATGGCTGCTTTCACGGCTTTTCCCTTAGGAAGAACCCTAATACCCGGCTGATTTACCTTCCTAGGGTTACTGTTAGGCTTAGGCCTAGGACTTTTAAAACCAGGAAGCCCTGGGCTCCAGGCACACTGCAGCTGCGAAAGGCATCCCAAGGGGAGCGCAAAAGTGACGCAACTTGGCTGCCACCACTGATATTTCCATGAGACCATCCCGAACCATAGGCTGATTTTCCTTCCTAGGGTTAAGGTTTGAGTTACGCCTAGGGTAAGGGTCTATTAACCAGAAAGCCCTGAGTTCCAAGAACACAGCAGCTGCGAAGGACTACCCAAGAAGAGCGCAAAAGTAGCACAACATGCCTGCCTCCACAGCTTTTTCCTTGGGGACATGCCTAATTCCTGGCTGATTTGCCTTTCTCGTCTTAGGGTTGGGGTTCGGCCTAGGGCTAGGATTTTTAAAAGCAGGAAGCCCTGAGTTCCAGGCACACTGCAGCTGTGAAAGGCATCCAAAAGGGAGTGCAAAAGTGCCACAACATGGCTGCTTTCACGGCTTTTTCCTTGGCAAGACGCCTAACACCAGGCTGATTTACCTTCCCAGGGTTACTGTTAGGCTTAGGCCTAGGGCTAGGATTTTTAAAACTAGGAAGCCCTTAGCTCCAGGCACACTGCAGCTGTTCAAGGCATCCCAAGGGGAGCACAAAAGTGCAACAACATGGCAGCTTTCACAGCTTTTTCCTTGGCACCATCCCTATACCTAGGCTGATTTATCTGCCTAGGGTTAGGGTTAGGGTTCAGCCTAGGGCTTGGATTTCTTTAACCAGGAAGCCCTGAGTTCCAGGCTTACTTCATCTGCCAAAGGCATCCCAAAGGGAGTGCAGAAGTGCCACAACATGGCTGCTTTCACGGCTTTTCCCTTAGGAAGAACCCTAATACCCGGCTGATTTACCTTCCTAGGGTTACTGTTAGGCTTAGGCCTAGGACTTTTAAAACCAGGAAGCCCTGGGCTCCAGGCACACTGCAGCTGCGAAAGGCAGGCATCCCAAGGGGAGCGCAAAAGTGACGCAACTTGGCTGCCACCACTGATATTTCCATGAGACCATCCCGAACCATAGGCTGATTTTCCTTCCTAGGGTTAAGGTTTGAGTTACGCCTAGGGTAAGGGCTCTATTAACCAGAAAGCCCTGAGTTCCAAGAACACAGCAGCTGCGAAGGACTAGCCAAGAAGAGCGCAAAAGTACCACAACATGCCTGCCTCCACAGCTTTTTCCTTGGGGACATGCCTAATTCCTGGCTGATTTGCCTTTCTCGTCTTAGGGTTGGGGTTCGGCCTAGGGCTAGGATTTTTAAAAGCAGGAAGCCCTGAGTTCCAGGCACACTGCAGCTGTGAAAGGCATCCAAAAGGGAGTGCAAAAGTGCCACAACATGGCTGTTTCACGGCTTTTTCCTTGGCAAGACGCCTAACACCAGGCTGATTTACCTTCCCAGGGTTACTGTTAGGCTTAGGCCTAGGGCTAGGATTTTTAAAACTAGGAAGCCCTTAGCTCCAGGCACACTGCAGCTGTTCAAGGCATCCCAAGGGGAGTACAAAAGTGCAACAACATGGCAGCTTTCACAGCTTTTTCCTTGGCACCATCCCTATACCTAGGCTGATTTATCTGCCTAGGGTTAGGGTTAGGGTTCAGCCTAGGGCTTGGATTTCTTTAACCAGGAAGCCCTGAGTTCCAGGCTTACTTCATCTGCCAAAGGCATCCCAAAGGGAGTGCAGAAGTGCCACAACATGGCTGCTTTCACGGCTTTTCCCTTAGGAAGAACCCTAATACCCGGCTGATTTACCTTCCTAGGGTTACTGTTAGGCTTAGGCCTAGGACTTTTAAAACCAGGAAGCCCTGGGCTCCAGGCACACTGCAGCTGCGAAAGGCATCCCAAGGGGAGCGCAAAAGTGACGCAACTTGGCTGCCACCACTGATATTTCCATGAGACCATCCCGAACCATAGGCTGATTTTCCTTCCTAGGGTTAAGGTTTGAGTTACGCCTAGGGTAAGGGCTCTATTAACCAGAAAGCCCTGAGTTCCAAGAACACAGCAGCTGCGAAGGACTACCCAAGAAGAGCGCAAAAGTACCACAACATGCCTGCCTCCACAGCTTTTTCCTTGTGGACATGCCTAATTCCTGGCTGATTTGCCTTTCTCGTCTTAGGGTTGGGGTTCGGCCTAGGGCTAGGATTTTTAAAATCAGGAAGCCCTGAGTTCCAGGCACACTGGAGCTGTGAAAGGCATCCAAAAGGGAGTGCAAAAGTGCCACAACATGGCTGTTTCACGGCTTTTTCCTTGGCAAGACGCCTAACACCAGGCTGATTTACCTTCCCAGGGTTACTGTTAGGCTTAGGCCTAGGGCTAGGATTTTTAAAACTAGGAAGCCCTTAGCTCCAGGCACACTGCAGCTGTTCAAGGCATCCCAAGGGGAGTACAAAAGTGCAACAACATGGCAGCTTTCACAGCTTTTTCCTTGGCACCATCCCTATACCTAGGCTGATTTATCTGCCTAGGGTTAGGGTTAGGGTTCAGCCTAGGGCTTGGATTTCTTTAACCAGGAAGCCCTGAGTTCCAGGCTTACTTCATCTGCCAAAGGCATCCCAAAGGGAGTGCAGAAGTGCCACAACATGGCTGCTTTCACGGCTTTTCCCTTAGGAAGAACCCTAATACCCGGCTGATTTACCTTCCTAGGGTTACTGTTAGGCTTAGGCCTAGGACTTTTAAAACCAGGAAGCCCTGGGCTCCAGGCACACTGCAGCTGCGAAAGGCAGGCATCCCAAGGGGAGCGCAAAAGTGACGCAACTTGGCTGCCACCACTGATATTTCCATGAGACCATCCCGAACCATAGGCTGATTTTCCTTCCTAGGGTTAAGGTTTGAGTTACGCCTAGGGTAAGGGCTCTATTAACCAGAAAGCCCTGAGTTCCCAGAACACAGCAGCTGCGAAGGACTAGCCAAGAAGAGCGCAAAAGTACCACAACATGCCTGCCTCCACAGCTTTTTCCTTGGGGACATGCCTAATTCCTGGCTGATTTGCCTTTCTCGTCTTAGGGTTGGGGTTCGGCCTAGGGCTAGGATTTTTAAAAGCAGGAAGCCCTGAGTTCCAGGCACACTGGAGCTGTGAAAGGCATCCAAAAGGGAGTGCAAAAGTGCCACAACATGGCTGCTTTCACGGCTTTTTCCTTGGCAAGAAGCCTAACACCAGGCCGATTTACCTTCCCAGGGTTACTGTTAGGCTTAGGCCTAGGGCTAGGATTTTTAAAACTAGGAA
Source organism: Ammospiza caudacuta (assembly GCF_027887145.1). Lineage (NCBI taxonomy): Eukaryota > Metazoa > Chordata > Aves > Passeriformes > Passerellidae > Ammospiza > Ammospiza caudacuta. The sequence goes on from NW_026682911.1 coordinate 477,625, forward strand.
GCCCTTAGCTCCAGGCACACTGCAGCTGTTCAAGGCATCCCAAGGGGAGTACAAAAGTGCAACAACATGGCAGCTTTCACAGCTTTTTCCTTGGCACCATCCCTATACCTAGGCTGATTTATCTGCCTAGGGTTAGGGTTAGGGTTCAGCCTAGGGCTTGGATTTTTTTAACCAGGAAGCCCTGAGTTCCAGGCTTACTTCATCTGCCAAAGGCATCCCAAAGGGAGTGCAGAAGTGCCACAACATGGCTGCTTTCACGGCTTTTCCCTTAGGAAGAACCCTAATACCCGGCTGATTTACCTTCCTAGGGTTACTGTTAGGCTTAGGCCTAGGACTTTTAAAACCAGGAAGCCCTGGGCTCCAGGCACACTGCAGCTGCGAAAGGCATCCCAAGGGGAGCGCAAAAGTGACGCAACTTGGCTGCCACCACTGATATTTCCATGAGACCATCCCGAACCATAGGCTGATTTTCCTTCCTAGGGTTAAGGTTTGAGTTACGCCTAGGGTAAGGGCTCTATTAACCAGAAAGCCCTGAGTTCCAAGAACACAGCAGCTGCGAAGGACTAGCCAAGAAGAGCGCAAAAGTACCACAACATGCCTGCCTCCACAGCTTTTTCCTTGTGGACATGCCTAATTCCTGGCTGATTTGCCTTTCTCGTCTTAGGGTTGGGGTTCGGCCTAGGGCTAGGATTTTTAAAAGCAGGAAGCCCTGAGTTCCAGGCACACTGGAGCTGTGAAAGGCATCCAAAAGGGAGTGCAAAAGTGCCACAACATGGCTGTTTCACGGCTTTTTCCTTGGCAAGACGCCTAACACCAGGCTGATTTTCCTTCCCAGGGTTACTGTTAGGCTTAGGCCTAGGGCTAGGATTTTTAAAACTAGGAAGCCCTTAGCTCCAGGCACACTGCAGCTGTTCAAGGCATCCCAAGGGGAGTACAAAAGTGCAACAACATGGCAGCTTTCACAGCTTTTTCCTTGGCACCATCCCTATACCTAGGCTGATTTATCTGCCTAGGGTTAGGGTTAGGGTTCAGCCTAGGGCTTGGATTTCTTTAACCAGGAAGCCCTGAGTTCCAGGCTTACTTCATCTGCCAAAGGCATCCCAAAGGGAGTGCAGAAGTGCCACAACATGGCTGCTTTCACGGCTTTTCCCTTAGGAAGAAGCCTAATACCCGGCTGATTTACCTTCCTAGGGTTACTGTTAGGCTTAGGCCTAGGACTTTTAAAACCAGGAAGCCCTGGGCTCCAGGCACACTGCAGCTGCGAAAGGCAGGCATCCCAAGGGGAGCGCAAAAGTGACGCAACTTGGCTGCCACCACTGATATTTCCATGAGACCATCCCGAACCATAGGCTGATTTTCCTTCCTAGGGTTAAGGTTTGAGTTACGCCTAGGGTAAGGGCTCTATTAACCAGAAAGCCCTGAGTTCCAAGAACACAGCAGCTGCGAAGGACTAGCCAAGAAGAGCGCAAAAGTACCACAACATGCCTGCCTCCACAGCTTTTTCCTTGGGGACATGCCTAATTCCTGGCTGATTTGCCTTTCTCGTCTTAGGGTTGGGGTTCGGCCTAGGGCTAGGATTTTTAAAAGCAGGAAGCCCTGAGTTCCAGGCACACTGGAGCTGTGAAAGGCATCCAAAAGGGAGTGCAAAAGTGCCACAACATGGCTGCTTTCACGGCTTTTTCCTTGGCAAGAAGCCTAACACCAGGCTGATTTACCTTCCCAGGGTTACTGTTAGGCTTAGGCCTAGGGCTAGGATTTTTAAAACTAGGAAGCCCTTAGCTCCAGGCACACTGCAGCTGTTCAAGGCATCCCAAGGGGAGTACAAAAGTGCAACAACATGGCAGCTTTCACAGCTTTTTCCTTGGCACCATCCCTATACCTAGGCTGATTTATCTGCCTAGGGTTAGGGTTAGGGTTCAGCCTAGGGCTTGGATTTTTTTAACCAGGAAGCCCTGAGTTCCAGGCTTACTTCATCTGCCAAAGGCATCCCAAAGGGAGTGCAGAAGTGCCACAACATGGCTGCTTTCACGGCTTTTCCCTTAGGAAGAACCCTAATACCCGGCTGATTTACCTTCCTAGGGTTACTGTTAGGCTTAGGCCTAGGACTTTTAAAACCAGGAAGCCCTGGGCTCCAGGCACACTGCAGCTGCGAAAGGCATCCCAAGGGGAGCGCAAAAGTGACGCAACTTGGCTGCCACCACTGATATTTCCATGAGACCATCCCGAACCATAGGCTGATTTTCCTTCCTAGGGTTAAGGTTTGAGTTACGCCTAGGGTAAGGGCTCTATTAACCAGAAAGCCCTGAGTTCCAAGAACACAGCAGCTGCGAAGGACTAGCCAAGAAGAGCGCAAAAGTACCACAACATGCCTGCCTCCACAGCTTTTTCCTTGTGGACATGCCTAATTCCTGGCTGATTTGCCTTTCTCGTCTTAGGGTTGGGGTTCGGCCTAGGGCTAGGATTTTTAAAATCAGGAAGCCCTGAGTTCCAGGCACACTGGAGCTGTGAAAGGCATCCAAAAGGGAGTGCAAAAGTGCCACAACATGGCTGTTTCACGGCTTTTTCCTTGGCAAGACGCCTAACACCAGGCTGATTTTCCTTCCCAGGGTTACTGTTAGGCTTAGGTCTAGGGCTAGGATTTTTAAAACTAGGAAGCCCTTAGCTCCAGGCACACTGCAGCTGTTCAAGGCATCCCAAGGGGAGTACAAAAGTGCAACAACATGGCAGCTTTCACAGCTTTTTCCTTGGCACCATCCCTATACCTAGGCTGATTTATCTGCCTAGGGTTAGGGTTAGGGTTCAGCCTAGGGCTCGGATTTCTTTAACCAGGAAGCCCTGAGTTCCAGGCTTACTTCATCTGCCAAAGGCATCCCAAAGGGAGTGCAGAAGTGCCACAACATGGCTGCTTTCACGGCTTTTCCCTTAGGAAGAACCCTAATACCCGGCTGATTTACCTTCCTAGGGTTACTGTTAGGCTTAGGCCTAGGACTTTTAAAACCAGGAAGCCCTGGGCTCCAGGCACACTGCAGCTGCGAAAGGCAGGCATCCCAAGGGGAGCGCAAAAGTGACGCAACTTGGCTGCCACCACTGATATTTCCATGAGACCATCCCGAACCATAGGCTGATTTTCCTTCCTAGGGTTAAGGTTTGAGTTACGCCTAGGGTAAGGGCTCTATTAACCAGAAAGCCCTGAGTTCCAAGAACACAGCAGCTGCGAAGGACTAGCCAAGAAGAGCGCAAAAGTACCACAACATGCCTGCCTCCACAGCTTTTTCCTTGGGGACATGCCTAATTCCTGGCTGATTTGCCTTTCTCGTCTTAGGGTTGGGGTTCGGCCTAGGGCTAGGATTTTTAAAAGCAGGAAGCCCTGAGTTCCAGGCACACTGCAGCTGTGAAAGGCATCCAAAAGGGAGTGCAAAAGTGCCACAACATGGCTGTTTCACGGCTTTTTCCTTGGCAAGACGCCTAACACCAGGCTGATTTACCTTCCCAGGGTTACTGTTAGGCTTAGGCCTAGGGCTAGGATTTTTAAAACTAGGAAGCCCTTAGCTCCAGGCACACTGCAGCTGTTCAAGGCATCCCAAGGGGAGTACAAAAGTGCAACAACATGGCAGCTTTCACAGCTTTTTCCTTGGCACCATCCCTATACCTAGGCTGATTTATCTGCCTAGGGTTAGGGTTAGGGTTCAGCCTAGGGCTTGGATTTCTTTAACCAGGAAGCCCTGAGTTCCAGGCTTACTTCATCTGCCAAAGGCATCCCAAAGGGAGTGCAGAAGTGCCACAACATGGCTGCTTTCACGGCTTTTCCCTTAGGAAGAAGCCTAATACCCGGCTGATTTACCTTCCTAGGGTTACTGTTAGGCTTAGGCCTAGGACTTTTAAAACCAGGAAGCCCTGGGCTCCAGGCACACTGCAGCTGCGAAAGGCAGGCATCCCAAGGGGAGCGCAAAAGTGACGCAACTTGGCTGCCACCACTGATATTTCCATGAGACCATCCCGAACCATAGGCTGATTTTCCTTCCTAGGGTTAAGGTTTGAGTTACGCCTAGGGTAAGGGCTCTATTAACCAGAAAGCCCTGAGTTCCAAGAACACAGCAGCTGCGAAGGACTAGCCAAGAAGAGCGCAAAAGTACCACAACATGCCTGCCTCCACAGCTTTTTCCTTGGGGACATGCCTAATTCCTGGCTGATTTGCCTTTCTCGTCTTAGGGTTGGGGTTCGGCCTAGGGCTAGGATTTTTAAAAGCAGGAAGCCCTGAGTTCCAGGCACACTGGAGCTGTGAAAGGCATCCAAAAGGGAGTGCAAAAGTGCCACAACATGGCTGCTTTCACGGCTTTTTCCTTGGCAAGAAGCCTAACACCAGGCTGATTTACCTTCCCAGGGTTACTGTTAGGCTTAGGCCTAGGGCTAGGATTTTTAAAACTAGGAAGCCCTTAGCTCCAGGCACACTGCAGCTGTTCAAGGCATCCCAAGGGGAGTACAAAAGTGCAACAACATGGCAGCTTTCACAGCTTTTTCCTTGGCACCATCCCTATACCTAGGCTGATTTATCTGCCTAGGGTTAGGGTTAGGGTTCAGCCTAGGGCTTGGATTTTTTTAACCAGGAAGCCCTGAGTTCCAGGCTTACTTCATCTGCCAAAGGCATCCCAAAGGGAGTGCAGAAGTGCCACAACATGGCTGCTTTCACGGCTTTTCCCTTAGGAAGAACCCTAATACCCGGCTGATTTACCTTCCTAGGGTTACTGTTAGGCTTAGGCCTAGGACTTTTAAAACCAGGAAGCCCTGGGCTCCAGGCACACTGCAGCTGCGAAAGGCATCCCAAGGGGAGCGCAAAAGTGACGCAACTTGGCTGCCACCACTGATATTTCCATGAGACCATCCCGAACCATAGGCTGATTTTCCTTCCTAGGGTTAAGGTTTGAGTTACGCCTAGGGTAAGGGCTCTATTAACCAGAAAGCCCTGAGTTCCAAGAACACAGCAGCTGCGAAGGACTAGCCAAGAAGAGCGCAAAAGTACCACAACATGCCTGCCTCCACAGCTTTTTCCTTGTGGACATGCCTAATTCCTGGCTGATTTGCCTTTCTCGTCTTAGGGTTGGGGTTCGGCCTAGGGCTAGGATTTTTAAAATCAGGAAGCCCTGAGTTCCAGGCACACTGGAGCTGTGAAAGGCATCCAAAAGGGAGTGCAAAAGTGCCACAACATGGCTGTTTCACGGCTTTTTCCTTGGCAAGACGCCTAACACCAGGCTGATTTTCCTTCCCAGGGTTACTGTTAGGCTTAGGTCTAGGGCTAGGATTTTTAAAACTAGGAAGCCCTTAGCTCCAGGCACACTGCAGCTGTTCAAGGCATCCCAAGGGGAGTACAAAAGTGCAACAACATGGCAGCTTTCACAGCTTTTTCCTTGGCACCATCCCTATACCTAGGCTGATTTATCTGCCTAGGGTTAGGGTTAGGGTTCAGCCTAGGGCTCGGATTTCTTTAACCAGGAAGCCCTGAGTTCCAGGCTTACTTCATCTGCCAAAGGCATCCCAAAGGGAGTGCAGAAGTGCCACAACATGGCTGCTTTCACGGCTTTTCCCTTAGGAAGAACCCTAATACCCGGCTGATTTACCTTCCTAGGGTTACTGTTAGGCTTAGGCCTAGGACTTTTAAAACCAGGAAGCCCTGGGCTCCAGGCACACTGCAGCTGCGAAAGGCAGGCATCCCAAGGGGAGCGCAAAAGTGACGCAACTTGGCTGCCACCACTGATATTTCCATGAGACCATCCCGAACCATAGGCTGATTTTCCTTCCTAGGGTTAAGGTTTGAGTTACGCCTAGGGTAAGGGCTCTATTAACCAGAAAGCCCTGAGTTCCAAGAACACAGCAGCTGCGAAGGACTAGCCAAGAAGAGCGCAAAAGTACCACAACATGCCTGCCTCCACAGCTTTTTCCTTGGGGACATGCCTAATTCCTGGCTGATTTGCCTTTCTCGTCTTAGGGTTGGGGTTCGGCCTAGGGCTAGGATTTTTAAAAGCAGGAAGCCCTGAGTTCCAGGCACACTGCAGCTGTGAAAGGCATCCAAAAGGGAGTGCAAAAGTGCCACAACATGGCTGCTTTCACGGCTTTTTCCTTGGCAAGACGCCTAACACCAGGCTGATTTACCTTCCCAGGGTTACTGTTAGGCTTAGGCCTAGGGCTAGGATTTTTAAAACTAGGAAGCCCTTAGCTCCAGGCACACTGCAGCTGTTCAAGGCATCCCAAGGGGAGTACAAAAGTGCAACAACATGGCAGCTTTCACAGCTTTTTCCTTGGCACCATCCCTATACCTAGGCTGATTTATCTGCCTAGGGTTAGGGTTAGGGTTCAGCCTAGGGCTTGGATTTTTTTAACCAGGAAGCCCTGAGTTCCAGGCTTACTTCATCTGCCAAAGGCATCCCAAAGGGAGTGCAGAAGTGCCACAACATGGCTGCTTTCACGGCTTTTCCCTTAGGAAGAACCCTAATACCCGGCTGATTTACCTTCCTAGGGTTACTGTTAGGCTTAGGCCTAGGACTTTTAAAACCAGGAAGCCCTGGGCTCCAGGCACACTGCAGCTGCGAAAGGCAGGCATCCCAAGGTGAGCGCAAAAGTGACGCAACTTGGCTGCCACCACTGATATTTCCATGAGACCATCCCGAACCATAGGCTGATTTTCCTTCCTAGGGTTAAGGTTTGAGTTACGCCTAGGGTAAGGGCTCTATTAACCAGAAAGCCCTGAGTTCCAAGAACACAGCAGCTGCGAAGGACTAGCCAAGAAGAGCGCAAAAGTAGCACAACATGCCTGCCTCCACAGCTTTTTCCTTGGGGACATGCCTAATTCCTGGCTGATTTGCCTTTCTCGTCTTAGGGTTGGGGTTCGGCCTAGGGCTAGGATTTTTAAAAGCAGGAAGCCCTGAGTTCCAGGCACACTGCAGCTGTGAAAGGCATCCAAAAGGGAGTGCAAAAGTGCCACAACATGGCTGCTTTCACGGCTTTTTCCTTGGCAAGACGCCTAACACCAGGCTGATTTACCTTCCCAGGGTTACTGTTAGGCTTAGGCCTAGGGCTAGGATTTTTAAAACTAGGAAGCCCTTAGCTCCAGGCACACTGCAGCTGTTCAAGGCATCCCAAGGGGAGTACAAAAGTGCAACAACATGGCAGCTTTCACAGCTTTTTCCTTGGCACCATCCCTATACCTAGGCTGATTTATCTGCCTAGGGTTAGGGTTAGGGTTCAGCCTAGGGCTTGGATTTCTTTAACCAGGAAGCCCTGAGTTCCAGGCTTACTTCATCTGCCAAAGGCATCCCAAAGGGAGTGCAGAAGTGCCACAACATGGCTGCTTTCACGGCTTTTCCCTTAGGAAGAACCCTAATACCCGGCTGATTTACCTTCCTAGGGTTACTGTTAGGCTTAGGCCTAGGACTTTTAAAACCAGGAAGCCCTGGGCTCCAGGCACACTGCAGCTGCGAAAGGCATCCCAAGGGGAGCGCAAAAGTGACGCAACTTGGCTGCCACCACTGATATTTCCATGAGACCATCCCGAACCATAGGCTGATTTTCCTTCCTAGGGTTAAGGTTTGAGTTACGCCTAGGGTAAGGGTCTATTAACCAGAAAGCCCTGAGTTCCAAGAACACAGCAGCTGCGAAGGACTAGCCAAGAAGAGCGCAAAAGTAGCACAACATGCCTGCCTCCACAGCTTTTTCCTTGGGGACATGCCTAATTCCTGGCTGATTTGCCTTTCTCGTCTTAGGGTTGGGGTTCGGCCTAGGGCTAGGATTTTTAAAAGCAGGAAGCCCTGAGTTCCAGGCACACTGGAGCTGTGAAAGGCATCCAAAAGGGAGTGCAAAAGTGCCACAACATGGCTGCTTTCACGGCTTTTTCCTTGGCAAGATGCCTAACACCAGGCTGATTTACCTTCCCAGGGTTACTGTTAGGCTTAGGCCTAGGGCTAGGATTTTTAAAACTAGGAAGCCCTTAGCTCCAGGCACACTGCAGCTGTTCAAGGCATCCCAAGGGGAGTACAAAAGTGCAACAACATGGCAGCTTTCACAGCTTTTTCCTTGGCACCATCCCTATACCTAGGCTGATTTATCTGCCTAGGGTTAGGGTTAGGGTTCAGCCTAGGGCTTGGATTTCTTTAACCAGGAAGCCCTGAGTTCCAGGCTTACTTCATCTGCCAAAGGCATCCCAAAGGGAGTGCAGAAGTGCCACAACATGGCTGCTTTCACGGCTTTTCCCTTAGGAAGAACCCTAATACCCGGCTGATTTACCTTCCTAGGGTTACTGTTAGGCTTAGGCCTAGGACTTTTAAAACCAGGAAGCCCTGGGCTCCAGGCACACTGCAGCTGCGAAAGGCAGGCATCCCAAGGGGAGCGCAAAAGTGACGCAACTTGGCTGCCACCACTGATATTTCCATGAGACCATCCCGAACCATAGGCTGATTTTCCTTCCTAGGGTTAAGGTTTGAGTTACGCCTAGGGTAAGGGTCTATTAACCAGAAAGCCCTGAGTTCCAAGAACACAGCAGCTGCGAAGGACTAGCCAAGAAGAGCGCAAAAGTACCACAACATGCCTGCCTCCACAGCTTTTTCCTTGGGGACATGCCTAATTCCTGGCTGATTTGCCTTTCTCGTCTTAGGGTTGGGGTTCGGCCTAGGGCTAGGATTTTTAAAAGCAGGAAGCCCTGAGTTCCAGGCACACTGGAGCTGTGAAAGGCATCCAAAAGGGAGTGCAAAAGTGCCACAACATGGCTGCTTTCACGGCTTTTTCCTTGGCAAGACGCCTAACACCAGGCTGATTTACCTTCCCAGGGTTACTGTTAGGCTTAGGCCTAGGGCTAGGATTTTTAAAACTAGGAAGCCCTTAGCTCCAGGCACACTGCAGCTGTTCAAGGCATCCCAAGGGGAGTACAAAAGTGCAACAACATGGCAGCTTTCACAGCTTTTTCCTTGGCACCATCCCTATACCTAGGCTGATTTATCTGCCTAGGGTTAGGGTTAGGGTTCAGCCTAGGGCTTGGATTTTTTTAACCAGGAAGCCCTGAGTTCCAGGCTTACTTCATCTGCCAAAGGCATCCCAAAGGGAGTGCAGAAGTGCCACAACATGGCTGCTTTCACGGCTTTTCCCTTAGGAAGAACCCTAATACCCGGCTGATTTACCTTCCTAGGGTTACTGTTAGGCTTAGGCCTAGGACTTTTAAAACCAGGAAGCCCTGGGCTCCAGGCACACTGCAGCTGCGAAAGGCATCCCAAGGGGAGCGCAAAAGTGACGCAACTTGGCTGCCACCACTGATATTTCCATGAGACCATCCCGAACCATAGGCTGATTTTCCTTCCTAGGGTTAAGGTTTGAGTTACGCCTAGGGTAAGGGTCTATTAACCAGAAAGCCCTGAGTTCCAAGAACACAGCAGCTGCGAAGGACTAGCCAAGAAGAGCGCAAAAGTACCACAACATGCCTGCCTCCACAGCTTTTTCCTTGTGGACATGCCTAATTCCTGGCTGATTTGCCTTTCTCGTCTTAGGGTTGGGGTTCGGCCTAGGGCTAGGATTTTTAAAATCAGGAAGCCCTGAGTTCCAGGCACACTGGAGCTGTGAAAGGCATCCAAAAGGGAGTGCAAAAGTGCCACAACATGGCTGTTTCACGGCTTTTTCCTTGGCAAGACGCCTAACACCAGGCTGATTTACCTTCCCAGGGTTACTGTTAGGCTTAGGCCTAGGGCTAGGATTTTTAAAACTAGGAAGCCCTTAGCTCCAGGCACACTGCAGCTGTTCAAGGCATCCCAAGGGGAGTACAAAAGTGCAACAACATGGCAGCTTTCACAGCTTTTTCCTTGGCACCATCCCTATACCTAGGCTGATTTATCTGCCTAGGGTTAGGGTTAGGGTTCAGCCTAGGGCTTGGATTTCTTTAACCAGGAAGCCCTGAGTTCCAGGCTTACTTCATCTGCCAAAGGCATCCCAAAGGGAGTGCAGAAGTGCCACAACATGGCTGCTTTCACGGCTTTTCCCTTAGGAAGAAGCCTAATACCCGGCTGATTTACCTTCCTAGGGTTACTGTTAGGCTTAGGCCTAGGACTTTTAAAACCAGGAAGCCCTGGGCTCCAGGCACACTGCAGCTGCGAAAGGCATCCCAAGGGGAGCGCAAAAGTGACGCAACTTGGCTGCCACCACTGATATTTCCATGAGACCATCCCGAACCATAGGCTGATTTTCCTTCCTAGGGTTAAGGTTTGAGTTACGCTTAGGGTAAGGGCTCTATTAACCAGAAAGCCCTGAGTTCCCAGAACACAGCAGCTGCGAAGGACTAGCCAAGAAGAGCGCAAAAGTACCACAACATGCCTGCCTCCACAGCTTTTTCCTTGGGGACATGCCTAATTCCTGGCTGATTTGCCTTTCTCGTCTTAGGGTTGGGGTTCGGCCTAGGGCTAGGATTTTTAAAAGCAGGAAGCCCTGAGTTCCAGGCACACTGGAGCTGTGAAAGGCATCCAAAAGGGAGTGCAAAAGTGCCACAACATGGCTGCTTTCACGGCTTTTTCCTTGGCAAGAAGCCTAACACCAGGCTGATTTACCTTCCCAGGGTTACTGTTAGGCTTAGGCCTAGGGCTAGGATTTTTAAAACTAGGAAGCCCTTAGCTCCAGGCACACTGCAGCTGTTCAAGGCATCCCAAGGGGAGTACAAAAGTGCAACAACATGGCAGCTTTCACAGCTTTTTCCTTGGCACCATCCCTATACCTAGGCTGATTTATCTGCCTAGGGTTAGGGTTAGGGTTCAGCCTAGGGCTTGGATTTTTTTAACCAGGAAGCCCTGAGTTCCAGGCTTACTTCATCTGCCAAAGGCATCCCAAAGGGAGTGCAGAAGTGCCACAACATGGCTGCTTTCACGGCTTTTCCCTTAGGAAGAACCCTAATACCCGGCTGATTTACCTTCCTAGGGTTACTGTTAGGCTTAGGCCTAGGACTTTTAAAACCAGGAAGCCCTGGGCTCCAGGCACACTGCAGCTGCGAAAGGCATCCCAAGGGGAGCGCAAAAGTGACGCAACTTGGCTGCCACCACTGATATTTCCATGAGACCATCCCGAACCATAGGCTGATTTTCCTTCCTAGGGTTAAGGTTTGAGTTACGCCTAGGGTAAGGGCTCTATTAACCAGAAAGCCCTGAGTTCCAAGAACACAGCAGCTGCGAAGGACTAGCCAAGAAGAGCGCAAAAGTACCACAACATGCCTGCCTCCACAGCTTTTTCCTTGTGGACATGCCTAATTCCTGGCTGATTTGCCTTTCTCGCCTTAGGGTTGGGGTTCGGCCTAGGGCTAGGATTTTTAAAATCAGGAAGCCCTGAGTTCCAGGCACACTGGAGCTGTGAAAGGCATCCAAAAGGGAGTGCAAAAGTGCCACAACATGGCTGTTTCACGGCTTTTTCCTTGGCAAGACGCCTAACACCAGGCTGATTTTCCTTCCCAGGGTTACTGTTAGGCTTAGGCCTAGGGCTAGGATTTTTAAAACTAGGAAGCCCTTAGCTCCAGGCACACTGCAGCTGTTCAAGGCATCCCAAGGGGAGTACAAAAGTGCAACAACATGGCAGCTTTCACAGCTTTTTCCTTGGCACCATCCCTATACCTAGGCTGATTTATCTGCCTAGGGTTAGGGTTAGGGTTCAGCCTAGGGCTTGGATTTCTTTAACCAGGAAGCCCTGAGTTCCAGGCTTACTTCATCTGCCAAAGGCATCCCAAAGGGAGTGCAGAAGTGCCACAACATGGCTGCTTTCACGGCTTTTCCCTTAGGAAGAAGCCTAATACCCGGCTGATTTACCTTCCTAGGGTTACTGTTAGGCTTAGGCCTAGGACTTTTAAAACCAGGAAGCCCTGGGCTCCAGGCACACTGCAGCTGCGAAAGGCATCCCAAGGGGAGCGCAAAAGTGACGCAACTTGGCTGCCACCACTGATATTTCCATGAGACCATCCCGAACCATAGGCTGATTTTCCTTCCTAGGGTTAAGGTTTGAGTTACGCTTAGGGTAAGGGCTCTATTAACCAGAAAGCCCTGAGTTCCCAGAACACAGCAGCTGCGAAGGACTAGCCAAGAAGAGCGCAAAAGTACCACAACATGCCTGCCTCCACAGCTTTTTCCTTGGGGACATGCCTAATTCCTGGCTGATTTGCCTTTCTCGTCTTAGGGTTGGGGTTCGGCCTAGGGCTAGGATTTTTAAAAGCAGGAAGCCCTGAGTTCCAGGCACACTGGAGCTGTGAAAGGCATCCAAAAGGGAGTGCAAAAGTGCCACAACATGGCTGCTTTCACGGCTTTTTCCTTGGCAAGAAGCCTAACACCAGGCTGATTTACCTTCCCAGGGTTACTGTTAGGCTTAGGCCTAGGGCTAGGATTTTTAAAACTAGGAAGCCCTTAGCTCCAGGCACACTGCAGCTGTTCAAGGCATCCCAAGGGGAGTACAAAAGTGCAACAACATGGCAGCTTTCACAGCTTTTTCCTTGGCACCATCCCTATACCTAGGCTGATTTATCTGCCTAGGGTTAGGGTTAGGGTTCAGCCTAGGGCTTGGATTTTTTTAACCAGGAAGCCCTGAGTTCCAGGCTTACTTCATCTGCCAAAGGCATCCCAAAGGGAGTGCAGAAGTGCCACAACATGGCTGCTTTCACGGCTTTTCCCTTAGGAAGAACCCTAATACCCGGCTGATTTACCTTCCTAGGGTTACTGTTAGGCTTAGGCCTAGGACTTTTAAAACCAGGAAGCCCTGGGCTCCAGGCACACTGCAGCTGCGAAAGGCAGGCATCCCAAGGGGAGCGCAAAAGTGACGCAACTTGGCTGCCACCACTGATATTTCCATGAGACCATCCCGAACCATAGGCTGATTTTCCTTCCTAGGGTTAAGGTTTGAGTTACGCCTAGGGTAAGGGTCTATTAACCAGAAAGCCCTGAGTTCCAAGAACACAGCAGCTGCGAAGGACTAGCCAAGAAGAGCGCAAAAGTACCACAACATGCCTGCCTCCACAGCTTTTTCCTTGGGGACATGCCTAATTCCTGGCTGATTTGCCTTTCTCGTCTTAGGGTTGGGGTTCGGCCTAGGGCTAGGATTTTTAAAAGCAGGAAGCCCTGAGTTCCAGGCACACTGCAGCTGTGAAAGGCATCCAAAAGGGAGTGCAAAAGTGCCACAACATGGCTGCTTTCACGGCTTTTTCCTTGGCAAGACGCCTAACACCAGGCTGATTTACCTTCCCAGGGTTACTGTTAGGCTTAGGCCTAGGGCTAGGATTTTTAAAACTAGGAAGCCCTGGGCTCCAGGCACACTGCAGCTGTTCAAGGCATCCCAAGGGGAGTACAAAAGTGCAACAACATGGCAGCTTTCACAGCTTTTTCCTTGGCACCATCCCTATACCTAGGCTGATTTATCTGCCTAGGGTTAGGGTTAGGGTTCAGCCTAGGGCTTGGATTTCTTTAACCAGGAAGCCCTGAGTTCCAGGCTTACTTCATCTGCCAAAGGCATCCCAAAGGGAGTGCAGAAGTGCCACAACATGGCTGCTTTCACGGCTTTTCCCTTAGGAAGAACCCTAATACCCGGCTGATTTACCTTCCTAGGGTTACTGTTAGGCTTAGGCCTAGGACTTTTAAAACCAGGAAGCCCTGGGCTCCAGGCACACTGCAGCTGCGAAAGGCATCCCAAGGGGAGCGCAAAAGTGACGCAACTTGGCTGCCACCACTGATATTTCCATGAGACCATCCCGAACCATAGGCTGATTTTCCTTCCTAGGGTTAAGGTTTGAGTTACGCCTAGGGTAAGGGTCTATTAACCAGAAAGCCCTGAGTTCCAAGAACACAGCAGCTGCGAAGGACTACCCAAGAAGAGCGCAAAAGTACCACAACATGCCTGCCTCCACAGCTTTTTCCTTGGGGACATGCCTAATTCCTGGCTGATTTGCCTTTCTCGTCTTAGGGTTGGGGTTCGGCCTAGGGCTAGGATTTTTAAAAGCAGGAAGCCCTGAGTTCCAGGCACACTGGAGCTGTGAAAGGCATCCAAAAGGGAGTGCAAAAGTGCCACAACATGGCTGCTTTCACGGCTTTTTCCTTGGCAAGACGCCTAACACCAGGCTGATTTACCTTCCCAGGGTTACTGTTAGGCTTAGGCCTAGGGCTAGGATTTTTAAAACTAGGAAGCCCTGGGCTCCAGGCACACTGCAGCTGTTCAAGGCATCCCAAGGGGAGTACAAAAGTGCAACAACATGGCAGCTTTCACAGCTTTTTCCTTGGCACCATCCCTATACCTAGGCTGATTTATCTGCCTAGGGTTAGGGTTAGGGTTCAGCCTAGGGCTTGGATTTCTTTAACCAGGAAGCCCTGAGTTCCAGGCTTACTTCATCTGCCAAAGGCATCCCAAAGGGAGTGCAGAAGTGCCACAACATGGCTGCTTTCACGGCTTTTCCCTTAGGAAGAACCCTAATACCCGGCTGATTTACCTTCCTAGGGTTACTGTTAGGCTTAGGCCTAGGACTTTTAAAACCAGGAAGCCCTGGGCTCCAGGCACACTGCAGCTGCGAAAGGCATCCCAAGGGGAGCGCAAAAGTGACGCAACTTGGCTGCCACCACTGATATTTCCATGAGACCATCCCGAACCATAGGCTGATTTTCCTTCCTAGGGTTAAGGTTTGAGTTACGCCTAGGGTAAGGGCTCTATTAACCAGAAAGCCCTGAGTTCCAAGAACACAGCAGCTGCGAAGGACTAGCCAAGAAGAGCGCAAAAGTACCACAACATGCCTGCCTCCACAGCTTTTTCCTTGGGGACATGCCTAATTCCTGGCTGATTTGCCTTTCTCGTCTTAGGGTTGGGGTTCGGCCTAGGGCTAGGATTTTTAAAAGCAGGAAGCCCTGAGTTCCAGGCACACTGGAGCTGTGAAAGGCATCCAAAAGGGAGTGCAAAAGTGCCACAACATGGCTGCTTTCACGGCTTTTTCCTTGGCAAGACGCCTAACACCAGGCTGATTTACCTTCCCAGGGTTACTGTTAGGCTTAGGCCTAGGGCTAGGATTTTTAAAACTAGGAAGCCCTTAGCTCCAGGCACACTGCAGCTGTTCAAGGCATCCCAAGGGGAGTACAAAAGTGCAACAACATGGCAGCTTTCACAGCTTTTTCCTTGGCACCATCCCTATACCTAGGCTGATTTATCTGCCTAGGGTTAGGGTTAGGGTTCAGCCTAGGGCTTGGATTTCTTTAACCAGGAAGCCCTGAGTTCCAGGCTTACTTCATCTGCCAAAGGCATCCCAAAGGGAGTGCAGAAGTGCCACAACATGGCTGCTTTCACGGCTTTTCCCTTAGGAAGAACCCTAATACCCGGCTGATTTACCTTCCTAGGGTTACTGTTAGGCTTAGGCCTAGGACTTTTAAAACCAGGAAGCCCTGGGCTCCAGGCACACTGCAGCTGCGAAAGGCAGGCATCCCAAGGGGAGCGCAAAAGTGACGCAACTTGGCTGCCACCACTGATATTTCCATGAGACCATCCCGAACCATAGGCTGATTTTCCTTCCTAGGGTTAAGGTTTGAGTTACGCCTAGGGTAAGGGCTCTATTAACCAGAAAGCCCTGAGTTCCAAGAACACAGCAGCTGCGAAGGACTACCCAAGAAGAGCGCAAAAGTAGCACAACATGCCTGCCTCCACAGCTTTTTCCTTGGGGACATGCCTAATTCCTGGCTGATTTGCCTTTCTCGTCTTAGGGTTGGGGTTCGGCCTAGGGCTAGGATTTTTAAAAGCAGGAAGCCCTGAGTTCCAGGCACACTGCAGCTGTGAAAGGCATCCAAAAGGGAGTGCAAAAGTGCCACAACATGGCTGCTTTCACGGCTTTTTCCTTGGCAAGACGCCTAACACCAGGCTGATTTACCTTCCCAGGGTTACTGTTAGGCTTAGGCCTAGGGCTAGGATTTTTAAAACTAGGAAGCCCTGGGCTCCAGGCACACTGCAGCTGTTCAAGGCATCCCAAGGGGAGTACAAAAGTGCAACAACATGGCAGCTTTCACAGCTTTTTCCTTGGCACCATCCCTATACCTAGGCTGATTTATCTGCCTAGGGTTAGGGTTAGGGTTCAGCCTAGGGCTTGGATTTCTTTAAGCAGGAAGCCCTGAGTTCCAGGCTTACTTCATCTGCCAAAGGCATCCCAAAGGGAGTGCAGAAGTGCCACAACATGGCTGCTTTCACGGCTTTTCCCTTAGGAAGAACCCTAATACCCGGCTGATTTACCTTCCTAGGGTTACTGTTAGGCTTAGGCCTAGGACTTTTAAAACCAGGAAGCCCTGGGCTCCAGGCACACTGCAGCTGCGAAAGGCAGGCATCCCAAGGGGAGCGCAAAAGTGACGCAACTTGGCTGCCACCACTGATATTTCCATGAGACCATCCCGAACCATAGGCTGATTTTCCTTCCTAGGGTTAAGGTTTGAGTTACGCCTAGGGTAAGGGCTCTATTAACCAGAAAGCCCTGAGTTCCCAGAACACAGCAGCTGCGAAGGACTAGCCAAGAAGAGCGCAAAAGTACCACAACATGCCTGCCTCCACAGCTTTTTCCTTGGGGACATGCCTAATTCCTGGCTGATTTGCCTTTCTCGTCTTAGGGTTGGGGTTCGGCCTAGGGCTAGGATTTTTAAAAGCAGGAAGCCCTGAGTTCCAGGCACACTGGAGCTGTGAAAGGCATCCAAAAGGGAGTGCAAAAGTGCCACAACATGGCTGCTTTCACGGCTTTTTCCTTGGCAAGACGCCTAACACCAGGCTGATTTACCTTCCCAGGGTTACTGTTAGGCTTAGGCCTAGGGCTAGGATTTTTAAAACTAGGAAGCCCTTAGCTCCAGGCACACTGCAGCTGTTCAAGGCATCCCAAGGGGAGTACAAAAGTGCAACAACATGGCAGCTTTCACAGCTTTTTCCTTGGCACCATCCCTATACCTAGGCTGATTTATCTGCCTAGGGTTAGGGTTAGGGTTCAGCCTAGGGCTTGGATTTTTTTAACCAGGAAGCCCTGAGTTCCAGGCTTACTTCATCTGCCAAAGGCATCCCAAAGGGAGTGCAGAAGTGCCACAACATGGCTGCTTTCACGGCTTTTCCCTTAGGAAGAACCCTAATACCCGGCTGATTTACCTTCCTAGGGTTACTGTTAGGCTTAGGCCTAGGACTTTTAAAACCAGGAAGCCCTGGGCTCCAGGCACACTGCAGCTGCGAAAGGCATCCCAAGGGGAGCGCAAAAGTGACGCAACTTGGCTGCCACCACTGATATTTCCATGAGACCATCCCGAACCATAGGCTGATTTTCCTTCCTAGGGTTAAGGTTTGAGTTACGCCTAGGGTAAGGGCTCTATTAACCAGAAAGCCCTGAGTTCCAAGAACACAGCAGCTGCGAAGGACTAGCCAAGAAGAGCGCAAAAGTACCACAACATGCCTGCCTCCACAGCTTTTTCCTTGGGGACATGCCTAATTCCTGGCTGATTTGCCTTTCTCGTCTTAGGGTTGGGGTTCGGCCTAGGGCTAGGATTTTTAAAAGCAGGAAGCCCTGAGTTCCAGGCACACTGGAGCTGTGAAAGGCATCCAAAAGGGAGTGCAAAAGTGCCACAACATGGCTGTTTCACGGCTTTTTCCTTGGCAAGACGCCTAACACCAGGCTGATTTTCCTTCCCAGGGTTACTGTTAGGCTTAGGCCTAGGGCTAGGATTTTTAAAACTAGGAAGCCCTTAGCTCCAGGCACACTGCAGCTGTTCAAGGCATCCCAAGGGGAGTACAAAAGTGCAACAACATGGCAGCTTTCACAGCTTTTTCCTTGGCACCATCCCTATACCTAGGCTGATTTATCTGCCTAGGGTTAGGGTTAGGGTTCAGCCTAGGGCTTGGATTTCTTTAACCAGGAAGCCCTGAGTTCCAGGCTTACTTCATCTGCCAAAGGCATCCCAAAGGGAGTGCAGAAGTGCCACAACATGGCTGCTTTCACGGCTTTTCCCTTAGGAAGAACCCTAATACCCGGCTGATTTACCTTCCTAGGGTTACTGTTAGGCTTAGGCCTAGGACTTTTAAAACCAGGAAGCCCTGGGCTCCAGGCACACTGCAGCTGCGAAAGGCAGGCATCCCAAGGGGAGCGCAAAAGTGACGCAACTTGGCTGCCACCACTGATATTTCCATGAGACCATCCCGAACCATAGGCTGATTTTCCTTCCTAGGGTTAAGGTTTGAGTTACGCCTAGGGTAAGGGCTCTATTAACCAGAAAGCCCTGAGTTCCAAGAACACAGCAGCTGCGAAGGACTAGCCAAGAAGAGCGCAAAAGTACCACAACATGCCTGCCTCCACAGCTTTTTCCTTGGGGACATGCCTAATTCCTGGCTGATTTGCCTTTCTCGTCTTAGGGTTGGGGTTCGGCCTAGGGCTAGGATTTTTAAAAGCAGGAAGCCCTGAGTTCCAGGCACACTGGAGCTGTGAAAGGCATCCAAAAGGGAGTGCAAAAGTGCCACAACATGGCTGCTTTCACGGCTTTTTCCTTGGCAAGAAGCCTAACACCAGGCTGATTTACCTTCCCAGGGTTACTGTTAGGCTTAGGCCTAGGGCTAGGATTTTTAAAACTAGGAAGCCCTGGGCTCCAGGCACACTGCAGCTGTTCAAGGCATCCCAAGGGGAGTACAAAAGTGCAACAACATGGCAGCTTTCACAGCTTTTTCCTTGGCACCATCCCTATACCTAGGCTGATTTATCTGCCTAGGGTTAGGGTTAGGCTTCAGCCTAGGGCTTGGATTTCTTTAACCAGGAAGCCCTGAGTTCCAGGCTTACTTCATCTGCCAAAGGCATCCCAAAGGGAGTGCAGAAGTGCCACAACATGGCTGCTTTCACGGCTTTTCCCTTAGGAAGAACCCTAATACCCGGCTGATTTACCTTCCTAGGGTTACTGTTAGGCTTAGGCCTAGGACTTTTAAAACCAGGAAGCCCTGGGCTCCAGGCACACTGCAGCTGCGAAAGGCAGGCATCCCAAGGGGAGCGCAAAAGTGACGCAACTTGGCTGCCACCACTGATATTTCCATGAGACCATCCCGAACCATAGGCTGATTTTCCTTCCTAGGGTTAAGGTTTGAGTTACGCCTAGGGTAAGGGCTCTATTAACCAGAAAGCCCTGAGTTCCCAGAACACAGCAGCTGCGAAGGACTAGCCAAGAAGAGCGCAAAAGTACCACAACATGCCTGCCTCCACAGCTTTTTCCTTGGGGACATGCCTAATTCCTGGCTGATTTGCCTTTCTCGTCTTAGGGTTGGGGTTCGGCCTAGGGCTAGGATTTTTAAAAGCAGGAAGCCCTGAGTTCCAGGCACACTGGAGCTGTGAAAGGCATCCAAAAGGGAGTGCAAAAGTGCCACAACATGGCTGCTTTCACGGCTTTTTCCTTGGCAAGACGCCTAACACCAGGCTGATTTACCTTCCCAGGGTTACTGTTAGGCTTAGGCCTAGGGCTAGGATTTTTAAAACTAGGAAGCCCTTAGCTCCAGGCACACTGCAGCTGTTCAAGGCATCCCAAGGGGAGTACAAAAGTGCAACAACATGGCAGCTTTCACAGCTTTTTCCTTGGCACCATCCCTATACCTAGGCTGATTTATCTGCCTAGGGTTAGGGTTAGGGTTCAGCCTAGGGCTTGGATTTTTTTAACCAGGAAGCCCTGAGTTCCAGGCTTACTTCATCTGCCAAAGGCATCCCAAAGGGAGTGCAGAAGTGCCACAACATGGCTGCTTTCACGGCTTTTCCCTTAGGAAGAACCCTAATACCCGGCTGATTTACCTTCCTAGGGTTACTGTTAGGCTTAGGCCTAGGACTTTTAAAACCAGGAAGCCCTGGGCTCCAGGCACACTGCAGCTGCGAAAGGCATCCCAAGGGGAGCGCAAAAGTGACGCAACTTGGCTGCCACCACTGATATTTCCATGAGACCATCCCGAACCATAGGCTGATTTTCCTTCCTAGGGTTAAGGTTTGAGTTACGCCTAGGGTAAGGGCTCTATTAACCAGAAAGCCCTGAGTTCCAAGAACACAGCAGCTGCGAAGGACTAGCCAAGAAGAGCGCAAAAGTACCACAACATGCCTGCCTCCACAGCTTTTTCCTTGTGGACATGCCTAATTCCTGGCTGATTTGCCTTTCTCGTCTTAGGGTTGGGGTTCGGCCTAGGGCTAGGATTTTTAAAAGCAGGAAGCCCTGAGTTCCAGGCACACTGGAGCTGTGAAAGGCATCCAAAAGGGAGTGCAAAAGTGCCACAACATGGCTGTTTCACGGCTTTTTCCTTGGCAAGACGCCTAACACCAGGCTGATTTTCCTTCCCAGGGTTACTGTTAGGCTTAGGCCTAGGGCTAGGATTTTTAAAACTAGGAAGCCCTTAGCTCCAGGCACACTGCAGCTGTTCAAGGCATCCCAAGGGGAGTACAAAAGTGCAACAACATGGCAGCTTTCACAGCTTTTTCCTTGGCACCATCCCTATACCTAGGCTGATTTATCTGCCTAGGGTTAGGGTTAGGGTTCAGCCTAGGGCTTGGATTTCTTTAACCAGGAAGCCCTGAGTTCCAGGCTTACTTCATCTGCCAAAGGCATCCCAAAGGGAGTGCAGAAGTGCCACAACATGGCTGCTTTCACGGCTTTTCCCTTAGGAAGAACCCTAATACCCGGCTGATTTACCTTCCTAGGGTTACTGTTAGGCTTAGGCCTAGGACTTTTAAAACCAGGAAGCCCTGGGCTCCAGGCACACTGCAGCTGCGAAAGGCAGGCATCCCAAGGGGAGCGCAAAAGTGACGCAACTTGGCTGCCACCACTGATATTTCCATGAGACCATCCCGAACCATAGGCTGATTTTCCTTCCTAGGGTTAAGGTTTGAGTTACGCCTAGGGTAAGGGCTCTATTAACCAGAAAGCCCTGAGTTCCAAGAACACAGCAGCTGCGAAGGACTAGCCAAGAAGAGCGCAAAAGTACCACAACATGCCTGCCTCCACAGCTTTTTCCTTGGGGACATGCCTAATTCCTGGCTGATTTGCCTTTCTCGTCTTAGGGTTGGGGTTCGGCCTAGGGCTAGGATTTTTAAAAGCAGGAAGCCCTGAGTTCCAGGCACACTGGAGCTGTGAAAGGCATCCAAAAGGGAGTGCAAAAGTGCCACAACATGGCTGCTTTCACGGCTTTTTCCTTGGCAAGAAGCCTAACACCAGGCTGATTTACCTTCCCAGGGTTACTGTTAGGCTTAGGCCTAGGGCTAGGATTTTTAAAACTAGGAAGCCCTTAGCTCCAGGCACACTGCAGCTGTTCAAGGCATCCCAAGGGGAGTACAAAAGTGCAACAACATGGCAGCTTTCACAGCTTTTTCCTTGGCACCATCCCTATACCTAGGCTGATTTATCTGCCTAGGGTTAGGGTTAGGGTTCAGCCTAGGGCTTGGATTTCTTTAACCAGGAAGCCCTGAGTTCCAGGCTTACTTCATCTGCCAAAGGCATCCCAAAGGGAGTGCAGAAGTGCCACAACATGGCTGCTTTCACGGCTTTTCCCTTAGGAAGAACCCTAATACCCGGCTGATTTACCTTCCTAGGGTTACTGTTAGGCTTAGGCCTAGGACTTTTAAAACCAGGAAGCCCTGGGCTCCAGGCACACTGCAGCTGCGAAAGGCATCCCAAGGGGAGCGCAAAAGTGACGCAACTTGGCTGCCACCACTGATATTTCCATGAGACCATCCCGAACCATAGGCTGATTTTCCTTCCTAGGGTTAAGGTTTGAGTTACGCCTAGGGTAAGGGTCTATTAACCAGAAAGCCCTGAGTTCCAAGAACACAGCAGCTGCGAAGGACTAGCCAAGAAGAGCGCAAAAGTACCACAACATGCCTGCCTCCACAGCTTTTTCCTTGGGGACATGCCTAATTCCTGGCTGATTTGCCTTTCTCGTCTTAGGGTTGGGGTTCGGCCTAGGGCTAGGATTTTTAAAATCAGGAAGCCCTGAGTTCCAGGCACACTGGAGCTGTGAAAGGCATCCAAAAGGGAGTGCAAAAGTGCCACAACATGGCTGTTTCACGGCTTTTTCCTTGGCAAGACGCCTAACACCAGGCTGATTTTCCTTCCCAGGGTTACTGTTAGGCTTAGGTCTAGGGCTAGGATTTTTAAAACTAGGAAGCCCTGGGCTCCAGGCACACTGCAGCTGTTCAAGGCATCCCAAGGGGAGTACAAAAGTGCAACAACATGGCAGCTTTCACAGCTTTTTCCTTGGCACCATCCCTATACCTAGGCTGATTTATCTGCCTAGGGTTAGGGTTAGGGTTCAGCCTAGGGCTCGGATTTCTTTAACCAGGAAGCCCTGAGTTCCAGGCTTACTTCATCTGCCAAAGGCATCCCAAAGGGAGTGCAGAAGTGCCACAACATGGCTGCTTTCACGGCTTTTCCCTTAGGAAGAACCCTAATACCCGGCTGATTTACCTTCCTAGGGTTACTGTTAGGCTTAGGCCTAGGACTTTTAAAACCAGGAAGCCCTGGGCTCCAGGCACACTGCAGCTGCGAAAGGCAGGCATCCCAAGGGGAGCGCAAAAGTGACGCAACTTGGCTGCCACCACTGATATTTCCATGAGACCATCCCGAACCATAGGCTGATTTTCCTTCCTAGGGTTAAGGTTTGAGTTACGCCTAGGGTAAGGGTCTATTAACCAGAAAGCCCTGAGTTCCAAGAACACAGCAGCTGCGAAGGACTAGCCAAGAAGAGCGCAAAAGTACCACAACATGCCTGCCTCCACAGCTTTTTCCTTGGGGACATGCCTAATTCCTGGCTGATTTGCCTTTCTCGTCTTAGGGTTGGGGTTCGGCCTAGGGCTAGGATTTTTAAAAGCAGGAAGCCCTGAGTTCCAGGCACACTGCAGCTGTGAAAGGCATCCAAAAGGGAGTGCAAAAGTGCCACAAAATGGCTGCTTTCACGGCTTTTTCCTTGGCAAGACGCCTAACACCAGGCTGATTTACCTTCCCAGGGTTACTGTTAGGCTTAGGCCTAGGGCTAGGATTTTTAAAACTAGGAAGCCCTGGGCTCCAGGCACACTGCAGCTGTTCAAGGCATCCCAAGGGGAGTACAAAAGTGCAACAACATGGCAGCTTTCACAGCTTTTTCCTTGGCACCATCCCTATACCTAGGCTGATTTATCTGCCTAGGGTTAGGGTTAGGGTTCAGCCTAGGGCTTGGATTTCTTTAACCAGGAAGCCCTGAGTTCCAGGCTTACTTCATCTGCCAAAGGCATCCCAAAGGGAGTGCAGAAGTGCCACAACATGGCTGCTTTCACGGCTTTTCCCTTAGGAAGAACCCTAATACCCGGCTGATTTACCTTCCTAGGGTTACTGTTAGGCTTAGGCCTAGGACTTTTAAAACCAGGAAGCCCTGGGCTCCAGGCACACTGCAGCTGCGAAAGGCATCCCAAGGGGAGCGCAAAAGTGACGCAACTTGGCTGCCACCACTGATATTTCCATGAGACCATCCCGAACCATAGGCTGATTTTCCTTCCTAGGGTTAAGGTTTGAGTTACGCCTAGGGTAAGGGTCTATTAACCAGAAAGCCCTGAGTTCCAAGAACACAGCAGCTGCGAAGGACTAGCCAAGAAGAGCGCAAAAGTACCACAACATGCCTGCCTCCACAGCTTTTTCCTGGGGGACATGCCTAATTCCTGGCTGATTTGCCTTTCTCGTCTTAGGGTTGGGGTTCGGCCTAGGGCTAGGATTTTTAAAAGCAGGAAGCCCTGAGTTCCAGGCACACTGCAGCTGTGAAAGGCATCCAAAAGGGAGTGCAAAAGTGCCACAACATGGCTGCTTTCACGGCTTTTTCCTTGGCAAGACGCCTAACACCAGGCTGATTTACCTTCCCAGGGTTACTGTTAGGCTTAGGCCTAGGGCTAGGATTTTTAAAACTAGGAAGCCCTGGGCTCCAGGCACACTGCAGCTGTTCAAGGCATCCCAAGGGGAGTACAAAAGTGCAACAACATGGCAGCTTTCACAGCTTTTTCCTTGGCACCATCCCTATACCTAGGCTGATTTATCTGCCTAGGGTTAGGGTTAGGGTTCAGCCTAGGGCTTGGATTTCTTTAACCAGGAAGCCCTGAGTTCCAGGCTTACTTCATCTGCCAAAGGCATCCCAAAGGGAGTGCAGAAGTGCCACAACATGGCTGCTTTCACGGCTTTTCCCTTAGGAAGAACCCTAATACCCGGCTGATTTACCTTCCTAGGGTTACTGTTAGGCTTAGGCCTAGGACTTTTAAAACCAGGAAGCCCTGGGCTCCAGGCACACTGCAGCTGCGAAAGGCATCCCAAGGGGAGCGCAAAAGTGACGCAACTTGGCTGCCACCACTGATATTTCCATGAGACCATCCCGAACCATAGGCTGATTTTCCTTCCTAGGGTTAAGGTTTGAGTTACGCCTAGGGTAAGGGTCTATTAACCAGAAAGCCCTGAGTTCCAAGAACACAGCAGCTGCGAAGGACTAGCCCAAGAAGAGCGCAAAAGTACCACAACATGCCTGCCTCCACAGCTTTTTCCTTGGGGACATGCCTAATTCCTGGCTGATTTGCCTTTCTCGTCTTAGGGTTGGGGTTCGGCCTAGGGCTAGGATTTTTAAAAGCAGGAAGCCCTGAGTTCCAGGCACACTGCAGCTGTGAAAGGCATCCAAAAGGGAGTGCAAAAGTGCCACAAAATGGCTGCTTTCACGGCTTTTTCCTTGGCAAGACGCCTAACACCAGGCTGATTTACCTTCCCAGGGTTACTGTTAGGCTTAGGCCTAGGGCTAGGATTTTTAAAACTAGGAAGCCCTGGGCTCCAGGCACACTGCAGCTGTTCAAGGCATCCCAAGGGGAGTACAAAAGTGCAACAACATGGCAGCTTTCACAGCTTTTTCTTGGCAACCATCCCTATACCTAGGCTGATTTATCTGCCTAGGGTTAGGGTTAGGGTTCAGCCTAGGGCTTGGATTTCTTTAACCAGGAAGCCTGAGTTCCAGGCTTACTTCATCTGCCAAAGGCATCCCAAAGGGAGTGCAGAAGTGCCACAACATGGCTGCTTTCACGGCTTTTCCCTTAGGAAGAACCCTAATACCCGGCTGATTTACCTTCCTAGGGTTACTGTTAGGCTTAGGCCTAGGACTTTTAAACCAGGAAGCCCTGGGCTCCAGGCACACTGCAGCTGCGAAAGGCATCCCAAGGGGAGCGCAAAAGTGACGCAACTTGGCTGCCACCACTGATATTTCCATGAGACCATCCCGAACCATAGGCTGATTTTCCTTCCTAGGGTTAAGGTTTGAGTTACGCCTAGGGTAAGGGTCTATTAACCAGAAAGCCCTGAGTTCCAAGAACACAGCAGCTGCGAAGGACTAGCCAAGAAGAGCGCAAAAGTACCACAACATGCCTGCCTCCACAGCTTTTTCCTTGGGGACATGCCTAATTCCTGGCTGATTTGCCTTCTCGTCTTAGGGTTGGGGTTCGGCCTAGGGCTAGGATTTTTAAAAGCAGGAAGCCCTGAGTTCCAGGCACACTGCAGCTGTGAAAGGCATCCAAAAGGGAGTGCAAAAGTGCCACAACATGGCTGCTTTCACGGCTTTTTCCTTGGCAAGACGCCTAACACCAGGCTGATTTACCTTCCCAGGGTTACTGTTAGGCTTAGGCCTAGGGCTAGGATTTTTAAAACTAGGAAGCCCTGGGCTCCAGGCACACTGCAGCTGTTCAAGGCATCCCAAGGGGAGTACAAAAGTGCAACAACATGGCAGCTTTCACAGCTTTTTCCTTGGCACCATCCCTATA